>NC_057798.1:18043531-18343531 GCF_018294505.1 Triticum aestivum | reverse complement strand
ATTAGTGGATCTGCAGAGATCTTTTTATTATTTTATTTAGTCCCTCACGTCTGGTAAAAAAAGGTTTATGTGGTTTGTCCCGTGCTGAGCCCCCCAAAAAATTGACACAACTTCTTATTATGGGTTAGTTTTGTAAGCTATATGAAAATGACTAAATGTCTATTTTGCCTCCATACACGGCTATGTTTATTCTGGTACCACGGTATTATTAATGGTAAACACCAGTATGCTAGCTCAAGGCGAGACACATCATTCATCAGTCTAGCTCAGACAAGGTCCATAAATGCACTTTGCTAAGCCAAGAAATATTTTGTTGTGGCGCCTTAGAAAATCAAGTTGTGATGAGACCATCACATTTTTAGTTTTTGAAATGACTTTTTAAAAGTCCCCTATCTCATTATGACATCAGTCAGACATAGTTTGTGAAATGACATTCTAAAAGTCCTTATCTCATTCTAGCATTTGATTCATACAATTTTTTATATCTACTACACCTGCATAATTTGATAGTATTTCTCCCGTTGCAACGCACGGGCATATATGCTAGTCTACATTAGAGAATACAAATTGTTCTGGCTTGATTTCATTCTTAGCATCCTGTGAATAAAAGGGCAACTGCCGAGTGCGAAGAGGACACCGGCTCCTTGGAGACCGGTATTGTGAAAAGAATAATTGGTATTTTAAAGTGTGAAAGGAAATCAATATTTTGTGTGTGAAAACGTATACATGGTCAATACACATCTGTAAATTTGTCACATATATAATATGATGATTTGTCGGCTATATAAAAATAAAACAAAATGGCATCCTAAAAACAACAACAAAAAACACGTAATTGTTTGTACTATCACATACAATTTATATGTATATCCGCGTGCAGCCAAAGATAACAATATAATGACGGACAATGTCTCCAGGAGGTTAGCAACATCCAGATGGGTAGATCGGTGTGATTAACTGGAAAATTTCTCAAACCGCATGACGTAGTCTTGTGGTGGTCGGTGTAGATTGAACGGCGTAATTCCTCCATGATTCACAATTCGAGCTTTTATTTACTCCCTCCATCCCAAAATTCTTGTCTTAAATTTGTCTAGATACGGATGTACCTAATACTAAAATGTGACTGGATACATTCTTAGAGCCTGTTCGGTAGTCCACCAGCTCCACCAAATCCTACGCTCCAGCTCCTCCTAGCGATTTCCCACTCCTCCATCGATCGTGAGAGCCAGGGAAGTGTTTGGCTAGTTCGCTCCGCTCCTCTGGTTCATGAGATGGGCCTGTAGCCCAATCTGGGCTGTAGCCCATACTGAGGGGAGGCGGTAGGATAGAAAAGGCACGAGAGAGTGGGAGACATAAGAATAGCCACAATGGAGAGTAACATACACTAGTAACATAAGCATATCCCTAGACTATATTACTACCTTTATAGTGGGTAGTAACATAAGTGTGGTAACATGCAGAGCTTCATTTACTATGTTGTAGACTCATATTGCATTGAGACATGTGATGTTACAGTAACTAGCTAAGTTACTACTACTACCTCTCTCCTCATTAACTCATTACCACATAAGCAAATTTGCTGAGTTGGACTCGATGTTACTACTGAAGTTACTCCCACCGTGACTAGTCTAACACGAACGAACCGGTATGTCACTTATCGGTGGCAGTCAGCCGTAAATTTCACAAACTCCTTCGCTTCCAGGATCTGCGGACCACCTCATGCCTCGCTCTGCGATTTCCAACTACAGATCGCTCCGCTCCGCTCTATCGACTCCAGGGAGTTGCAGCGTTCGGGTCAGCTCCGCCTGCTCCCGGAGCAGAGTTTTGGAGCGGAGTGGATCCGAACAGGCCCTTAGTCTTTTGTGGGAGTACTGGTACAAGCGTTTACGACTGGAAACGCCCCGCGACGCCCTCCCTGGCGACACGGGGGAAACTACGTCCGCCGCCACCAGGAAACCTCCCCATCCACCCGCCCCCGCTGCGCCGCCGCCGGAGGGCCGGCCGGCCAAGCCGTGCCGCGCCTCAGGAGAGCGGCGGTGGGGCGGACCCGTTCTCCCTCCCCCCAACGCACTTCCCCACCTCGCCCCGTCCCCAGATCCGCCGCCACCGCATGGCACCTTCCCGCCCGCCTCTATTGTGCCGCCGCTGGAGGATCGGTCTGCAAGGTCGTGCACGCCAGATCCGTCCCCTGCGCCCCCCTCGCGCCCAGCGTCAATAGGCTCTTGCGCGGGCGCCCCCCACCCAACTGTTGCCCGCTTCTGTCGACGGCACGACGTGCTGGTCACAGCCACAGGGTGCCGCCCCCTGCAGTCCTCCCTCCCCATCCCTGCGCACCCCAGCCTTGCTGGTGCTATTGTCCTTGGTTGGGCGCGGGATCTGTGGCCGGTCACAGGGGTGTCCGCGGCCGTCCTGCCTGCAGGCGGCCCCCCCTCGTCACCGGCGGCCCGTCCTCTCCCCCGAGCCACGGTGACGATTTTCGCGGTGGTGATGAGTCTACAGTGCTAGTGGCAGTCACGAAGCCGTCAAGGAGGGTACTTGCTGGCACTGCTCCGGCCCCGACGACCTTGGACCCGCGTCCCTCCGGTGTCCATGGCTACCGGCGTCCTCTGCCGGGCGGATCCGGTCTCGGCAACCCAGCAACTGCCCTTCCATCTCGCTTTGGTCCCCGATCTCTCGACGACTATAGTCACGACAACTAGGATCTACGTACCACCAGTCCTACCTTGTCGGCGTTGCCAATCGCCGTCGCCCCACCCCCCTCGTGGTTTGCTTCGTCACCTGCCCTACCTTGTATTCCTCAAAGCCCCCCTTTTGCCAAGTCCAATACTCGTGGGTTCGGAGGTGGTGCCACCCTCCGACGGCAGATGCAGCCCCGCCAACCCCCTTCCGACATGGTGGCTCCGACTGGCGTTGGCTTCTTCATCTTTGTTTCCAGATATGGTGGCTATTGGATTGCTCAGCTTCAGGCCAGGGAGAAAATCCTGCTCGGCTTGCCGATGCTGGCAGCGGCGGCGTCTGGGATGTCGTTTCCTTCTTGGAGGCGCTGTCAAGGCCCTCGGTTGTGCCCCCCTTCGAGCTCACGGGAAACCCTAGGTCTGGTTCATCCAGATCGGATGGCGACGGTGTCTCGGCGTCGTCCTCCTTCCTGAAGGCGCTATCTTGCTCGCTCGTGGTGTCTCCGGTTTTGGTCGTCGAGATGTTGGTGCTCTTGTTGGTTTGGCGTTGCCGCTCTTGGTCCGGGTTTGGTAAGTTAGCTATGATGTATCCTCTATTCGGGCCGAGCATCCCTCATCTTTCTGCTCCGGGCACCATGTTCGCGCCCGTTTCTGTTCGTGTCATGTGTTGTACCCCTATCTGTACCATTTCTATTCCTTCTCCCTGTTGCATGCTCGAGAAGCATGTGGGAGGGGCCTTGGCCGATGGAGATGTGGGACAATGCAGTGGCTTGCAGCGAAGCGGCAATGCGTGTGGCTGACGTGGATGTGCGTGTGCGGTGCTCCGTCGTTGGGTGAGTTTCCTGGCTGGTGACCCTCCCCTCTTTGTGGGTAAATGGGATGTAGGTGGTTCAGTCACGGCGACAACGTTTGACGGGGGCGGTGGTTGTTTTCGTCGCATAGGATGTTAGAGGAGGCCATGGTTGTTCTTCGTGTGGTGCCCTGGCGGCTAGAGTTGCCAACTGCCATGGGGTGTCTGGATCTGTATAGACAAGATTTGATGGGGCAGTGGCGGCTTTCCTTTCAGATGTTGTAGGACGGCAAGTGGCCGGTGCCGCGGGCTTTATGTTGGTGCAGGGGTTGGATTGTGCCCCCTTTCCTATGGCCGGCTTCTTCCGCGTGGCATCAAGCGGATTGGTTGCTATATATGAAGTTGGGGCCGCCTTGCTCTGGCCATTGCAGCGTTGCTGCAGAGATCGGACCGATTGTGCTACCCGTCTTTCGGCACCTCCATCCAAGTCAGGGTAGGGACTAACATCATGGTGGGGGAGGCTGGTGCTTCTCCTCTGGTGGGAGGTGTCCTTGCGTTATGGCATCCATGAAGTGTTCGGTTGGGGATGCCGGGGCGGCACCCCAGGTGTCCAGCTACCCATTTCGCTCTTCGGCGATTCTCATGGTGGCGGTGATGTGTGTGATCCTTGGTCGTGTTGCCGTGACGACGAGCTATGATGCTTCTAAAGTGTTTTGATGCACCGCAAGTATTTCTCCTTGCTAGCTCCTTATCTTATATATAACGACATACATATTTGTTTTTGTATGTTTTTGCTATGATCAAATGGAGATTTATTCCATAGGAATGTTGATTATGCGATGGCTACATGGGCAGTTGGTGTTGCTGCAATTTGTATGTGCAAAATCATAAGGTCGGTCATAATTGTATGCGCAACGCTACAAGGCCGAACTGTGTTGTTGTAAGCTGGGGCGCCTGACGCTCCAAGGTCAAACGCTGTATTTTTCCGTGATGTAGAGTTGTATAGTGATGCTACAAAATCTGGGCAACGCTGCAAAGCTGAACCGTGTTGCTCCATGCTAGATGCATGATGTTGCAAGTCCAACGACCACTATTTATTTCTTCTGCTGCAATGTCGTACTACCATACTACAAAAATCACGTTCGCAAGGCTGGTCAATATTGCTGCAAGCTAGATGCAATGATGCGGCAAGAATGCAAAAAAGGGAAATGCTCGAGTTCATGTGGGTGATAAGTGGGAATGCATCCTCCACGACCTATCGATCTGCCTTTGATAGTGTTGTGGAGAACAACCCTCCACCAGACACACGCGTGCTTTGCAACATGGGCCGTGTTACGGACCGACCTGGTTGAGGGACGACCAAGGAGTGTTTGCAATGCAAGGGAAACATGAGTCATATTGCAAACTCGGGAGCAACATGGGCCATGTTGCAACCCAAGCGCAACAAGGGCCATGCTGCAAATATGGGTCGCAAGCCATGTTGCAACGCGAGCGCATTATGGATGGTGTTGCCAACCCTAGGCACAACATGGATCATGTTGCAGACGATGGTATGCAACTAAGGCACGCTGCGGCGCGAGTGCAACATGGGTCATGTTGCAAACCCCGAGTACAACATGAACCATGTCGCAAATGATGGGTTGCAACTATGGCATGTTGCAATGTGAGTAAAACATGGGCCATGCTGCAAACCCCCGAGCACAGCATGAATGGCGACTAGTGCTATTACGACGGTGTCGTAGGTGTTGCAATATTGTTGCGAAGTGGGGGGCACACGAGGGATTTTACGGCTAGGCTACTGGCTGGAAGGGGTATGCGAGAGGCAAAGGCAATGTTGAGACTTGCTGCTACATGTGGTGAAAGTGATGTGTATGAAAGGGATTTGTGTGGGCCAAGGCATCACAAGGGATTCATTGCACGTCACATGCCCAAGCTAGGAAAACATTGTACGGTTGGCCAAGCCTCGTTGCGCGGCTCCCAAGGCGGCTGAAAACTCGCAAACATCAACCTCGTGTCGCTTAATGCTGCTTTAGAGGAGGTCATGAAAATAGTATCCGTTCAATCCATCTCGTGTGTTATGTGTTTTGCCCTAGTGTGAGTTGTTTGCATCCTAGAGAAACAACAAGTGGACATCGAAAGGTATTACAAAAGACACATACAATGAATGTTTAAAACTCTTTTTTTGATAAAGGGCGCTTTTATTATCTTGAAATGTAGCATCAAGCGGATACAAAGCATTATGAATAACACCCGGCCTCTTCATAACTAGGACCCACACAGCCAAACACGTAAAGTCTAACAAAATAAAAGGAAAAAAATGACAAATCGATGACAGTAGAGTCCTATAGACCGACACCATGCCTATGCCGTAAGGGATGGTGGACCGATTCAGAGATTATGCTGCCACCCATGTTGGGTAAAAACCACCGTAGCCACCTGCTCCAACTGCGTACACACCATATTGAACAGCGGTTGGTACTCCGCTCGTTGTAGCGTAGACCACGTACGAAGCAAGTGCGTACAACGGAAAATAACCTGCAAAGGAAAAGCATTTTTATCATTGAAAACCAAATCATTTCTACATAGCCAAAGCGACCATAGTAAGGCGTATGCTCCCACCTGTATTAGCGTTTTCAATCTATTTGGAATACCGTCCAATCAATGACCAAAAATATTGGCGACACTTGTGGGCGGATACAAATTTGACGCTATTTGGATGATTGACCACATAGAACATGCAAACTTGCATTGGAAAAACAGGTGTTTGATTGTTTCTTCATGAGTACAAAAACAACACTTCTTACTCCCTGGCCAGTTGCGTCGTGCGAGATTGTTTTTGGTTAGAACAACTCCTCTGCGAAGATAACACATGAAGATTTTAACTTTTAGTGGAATCTTCGACTTCCAGATTTTCTTGTTATTACTCACCGGTACCTCGGAATGCATGAGTGCACAATACATAGAGTCTACTGTGAATGACCCTGATGGAGTAAGGTTCTAGCGAAACACATCTCGGCCTTGTCTAAGATTAATCGAATCCAGACGGGATAAAAGATTGTGCCATGAAACAAGTCGGAGGCCAATCAAATCTCGCCTAAACGAAATGTTGGGTGGGGATGAACTGAGCACTTGCGCAATAGTATTATTCTTTTCGCGAGCAATGTTGTACAGGGCTGGATATTGTTCTCGAAGACTGGCATTGTCTAGCCAAATGTCTTGCCAGAAACGAACCTTCGACCCGTCCCTTATCGCGAAAGACCCAAAGCGAAAGAGATGTTTCTTTGCCTCCATTAGGCCAGTCCAAAAGTGCGAGTCGCCAGGTGTCCAATATGTCTGAGACACCATCTTTTGGCCTAGATACTTGTTACGCATCATGGTTTGCCAAATACCATCCTTAGTAAGAAGTTTAAACAACCATTTACTAAGTAGGGCCTCATTCTTGATTTGCAAGTCATGAATTCCCAGGCCACCTTGGTCTTCCGGCCTACAAACCACACTGCATTTGGCCAGTCTGTATTTTTTCTTTTCACCATCTCCTTGCCTAAAGAATCTGGATCTAAAATAGTCCAGTTTTTGCAGGACCCCTTTTGGGAGTTGGACGAAAGAAAGCATATAGAGAACCATATTTGTGAGAACGTAGTTAATTAAAATCAGCCGTCCTCCAACTAAGAGCAATTTGCCTTTCCAACTGCTCAATCATTTCTCTAATTAGAATGTTTAAAACTCTAAATCCAATGTTGAGAAATGATTATTTAATAATACTTGTACCATGTTATAACACCATTGAATTCTTAAAAGAAACATTTACCGTGTCATGTGCGTCAGCGTGCCTGTGTATTTTTGTGGTGCTGTCTTCAACGCCCCAATGACACAACAAGGCATTGATTTTTTTTTCTGAAGATACAATTCAATGATTTGTCTATGCGTTTTTCTCACTTACTAAGGGGTGTTTGTTTTCAGGGATTTTTTGGTATAAGGACTAGAAAAAGTCCTTCTTAGAGACTTTTTAACCAAACAGGCGGGACAACTAGGGACTAAAAGTTACTTTTTGGGACTAAATAAAGAAGACTCTCAAGGAGAGTCTTTTTTGGGACTTTTTCAACAATGCCCCTCCCTGCACCCATTGCCCCGCCGCCCCATGGTGTTGTTTGCTTGTTATTTTTCTATATATTTGGGGTAACATGGTCATTTAATAACCTTTAGGGAAGGACTAGGGACTTTTTAGTTCCTAGAAACAAATAGGGAGGAACTTTTTAAAGACTAGAGACTTTTTAGTTGGAACTAGAAAAAATCCTAAGACTTATGAACCAAACAGGGCCTAATTTGTTTGTGGATACTCTCGTGATCTTCTGTTCTTGACGGTCCCATCATCTTGACCTTGCCTGGACGGTGACTCATGCTTTCATAGCCGATACGCATGATGGCACTCCTACATTAGTTACACCCAGCTATGTGTGAAGCAACACAAACCCAGTTAATAGATGCTGGATAGTAGGGCATCTTCAACACCGATCCGCAAACCTTTCACAATCGCCGAGACTATGGAAACCATCCACGCGGTCCTGTATTGGTCCGCGGCACGGTCCGAACGTGGTTTCTCCCGCAAACCGGAGAGAAAAGTGGGGGAAGTTTGCGGAAGTCCGGACTGATCCCAAGCCCGCTTCTGACCGTCCTGGCCCACCAAAAAACCATGCCCCTCCTGCGCATCTTTGGTTAGCAGCCGCATTCATGCCTGGCCAGAGCGTACGCGACCATTCACTGGCGTCCGCATGGAAGCGGCGCGCCGGACGAGAGAGCGCCGTCCGCACCGCTTCCCGTGCAGGTGACTGCCATGCGATCAAACGACACGACGGTCGCCCGTTCGTCCGTCTGCCGCCCGCATTGATGGCACGCAGTTGCCGAGGCAATCTTCCCGGGCGCCACCAATCCGTCCCTCTGTCGCCCACCGGTGCTATATAAACCGTTGCCCCAGTGCCCCGGCTATAGCCATGGTCATCTCTCTCCACATCACTGCCTGCCATGGACCCCTTCGCCGCCAAAGCTCTCTGGAGCGGGTTGATGGTGGAGCAGAAGAAGGCCATGGCCGCCATTGCTGCCGACTGGCAGGCCGACATGCAGCAGGAGGACGCCTCCGACAACACGCCAATGCCACCCTCCTCTTCCTCTGCGGCACCCTCCTCCTGCGCTCCACCCTTGCCGGTGCATTGCACCATGACCATCTGCGAGCCTCGTGCCCATTATATGGACATGGTGCGGGGGGAGTGGTTCTGGGAGGCGCATGCAGCAAGAAGCGCTGCTCGAGTCCTCCCGCTCCGCCCACGAGATCCCCCTCACCCGCTGGCGGTACCGGGTGGCGGAAGTGGCGGCCGTCGGCAAGGAATGCGACGATGAGGCGGGTGAGGTGTTGTTCGGCGACGCCGACGAGGAGGACATCACCGAGGCCGCGCCCCGGCGCCACGACCACGAAGAAGCCGGCACGTTCACGGGCGCCGCCGGCATTGAGGAAGAGTAGTGCACGGTAGGTCACCACCGCTCCTGTCCCACGAAGGGCACCACTCCTCCCCTCCCGTCGACGCCAAGCTTGGTGGGCTGAGCATCTTCGACCGATTAGTCGCTTGTCAGCAACGTCGAGGCGGACAACTTCAGTTCCTGGGCTCCGGAGGTGAAGCTGGAGAGCACCGAGGCGGAACTGGAGACGGTGAAACTTCAGTTCTCGGGGCTGATGTCTGAAGACGGGGACCGGACGTCGGCGATCAATTAGATTAGGTATTAGTTATACTTCAGAGCCCGCCTAGGACTGCTTTGATATATTTGTAATGAAATATGTCATGTTTATATGAAATGAAATCCGGCTGTGTTTGTATGAATTCCAGATTTGTTTCAACAAATTTCGTCCGGTGGTTCGAGTTGTTGTGAAAATGTATACGGCTACTGTTGGATGGCCGCCTCCCGCATTCGTGTGCGCGGACTGGTCATCCTGTCCGCGGATAGATGCGGGAGAATTTTTCGGGTTGCTGTTGGAGATACCCTTATCTTATTGTTGTTTATTATAAAAACTCTTTTTCGGCACTCATCCGTTAATTTTGCATTTCTATTTGCATGAAAGTGTTACGAGTTTGCAAGGGTGGTACTGACCCGATGTGTAAGTTTAAGTACTCAAACTTATGAGTGCAGCACCGAAATAACTGTGTGCAGCCAACTTTGTTTAATTACCAGGTACTTCATTATAATTGATGACTTATGGGATACATCAGTATGGGATGTTGCAGCCCACGCTTTCCCGAAGGGTAATCATGGCAGCCGGATAATAGCAACAACGGAAATTGAGGATGTAGCTCTTGCATGCTGTAGTTATCAGTCCAAGTACATGGTTAAGATGGAACCTCTTAGCGAGAGTCACTCGAAAGAGTTGTTCACAAGTGCAGTGTTTGGCTCTGGAGAACAACATTCTTGCCACGTAAATGAAGTGCCAGACGAGATTATAAGAAGATGTGCTGGTTTACCACAGGCAATTATCAGCATATCCAGTATCCTAGCAAGCTATGGGGAAGCCAATACAGTAGAGAACTGGGAGCAAATACAAAACTGTTTGCCAACAAATACAACTTCTGATGAGATACTGAAAGAAGTACTGATTTTTTGCTACAAAAGTCTTCCCAGTTGTGCTCAGACATGTCTGTTGTATCTTAGTATGTACCCGGAGAATTACTTAATCTTGAAGGAAGATATAATGAAGCAATGGGTGGCCGAAGGTTTCATCCGTGCGCCAACAGAGAAAGAAAAAATGGAAGTTGCTGGGAGCTATTTTGATATGCTTGTTAATATGGGCATGATCCAACATATAGACATAGACTATAGCGATGAGGTTTTGTACTATGCGGTGCATCACATGGTACATGATATTATTACATCTAAGTCCATAGAAGAGAATTTTGTCACTGTAATAGATTATTCTCAAAGGACGGTACGGTTTTCTAACAAGGTTAGTCGTCTGTCCCTCCAGTTCGGCGGTGCAACATATGCAACTACACCAGCACGTATTGGACAGTCGCAAGTACGATCTCTTGCTTATAATGGACTGGTGAGCTGCTTGCCTTCCATATCAGAGTTTAAGCTTCTTCGATTTCTGATCCTCCATATTTGGGCTGATCAACCAAGCACAGGCGTAAACCTCAGGCGTATCTCTGAATTGCTTCTGTTGAGATATTTGCAAGTCACATGCAATGACACCGTACAGCTGCCAGATCAGTTGCAGGGTTTAAAACTGTTGGAAACACTTGAAATAAATGCAAGAGTAGCAGCTATTCCATCGGATATTGTTCATCTTCAGAGCTTGTTGCACCTCCGTCTCGGAGGTGGGACAGAACTCCCCGATGTGACTGGCATCCTAAAAAGTGTCACCCTGAATCCTCCTCCTAGTTCTTCGGGCAGGACAATTTCATTGGATGGCTCGGGCAGTCCTCCTGAGTCAGTGAAGACAATCGAGTTGCTGCCTCCCATTTGTAGAATCCCCAAGTGGATTGGAAGGCTTACCAAACTCTGCGTTCTGAAAATTGTTGTGAGAGAATTGCTAATGGATGACATCAGTAACCTTCAGGGATTGTCAGCCCTCACTGTTCTTGCGTTGTACGTCCAGCAACGAACTACAGAACAAATCAGCTTTGCAACGGGAGCACTCGCTGCTCTAGAGTATTTTGAGTTCGGGTGTGGTGTATTACACCTGTCTTTTGCGGAAGGAGCAATGCCCAATCTTCAGAGGATGAAGCTAGGTTTCAATGCCCACAGAGGAGATCAGTATGGTTGTTTGCTTTTCGGCATTGAGCACCTGTCAAACGTCCAGGAGATTGTTGGAGTAATTGGGTCAACTGCTGGTGCCGAGGAACATGACTTGCAGGCTGCAGAGTCTGCATTCAAGATCGCCATTGGTGAGCATCCTAGTAATGTCAGCTTAAAAGCATCATACGTTGTTGAGGAGTATGGCCCTCTAGAAAAACAGCATTCGGTCCGAGGGAAGGACCCGTCCACATCAAGTGAACTATCTGGAAGTCAAAAACAAGAGTCTGAGGAAGCTATAAAGCAAAAGGCCGATAACAACTCCCAGTCAATTAACTGGTACGGTTTCTAATCCCGACTCAGCCCATTACACGCCGGCAGCATTATTAGCACAACGGCAGACAAATTAATGATTAAAGTCATCGACAACCTGAACTAACCTCTTGCACTTCTTGAATCACATCTCTGCTGTGTGACACAATAATACCTACAAAGGGTTCATAAAAACTTCCACTTCTTTTTGTAAATTATTGTGTTTTCATAATGAACTTGTTTTGACTAGTAATCGAGGTCATGGAGAAGAACACTTAAAAAATGTCAGGAACCTTTAGTATTTATTTGAGCCGTAAACGTATAAAAAATGAATTTTCTTCAGCAAAAGTTTGACTTTGTTTCTTCCAGGAGAAGTCACAACAAGGAACATGAAAGCGTGGAGTCATGGAATGACACGCAGTCGTCAATGCAGAAGGTGTGATCCCTAATGTCATAAGTTTAATTTCTTCCAAATAAATTTGCGACTTGTTTTATGTTTAATCATGAAATATTCTTTCCTTTTGAATCAGAATCATAAAAAGTAAGACCGTCTAAAACTTAACTCTTCAAATGTTGAGGAGTTAAAGGTTTTTGCACCTTGCCCTTCCCCATATTCTTAACGCCTCAAATGCTCAAATCAGCACAAATATTCATTTCAAACACAAATTGATCAATGGGGCGGGGAGGGGGGTTTTGGCTTCCGGGAGCATTTGCTCCGGGATGAACAGTACCACAAAAAAGTGGTAAAATAGTTTCAAATAACACCGAAATTTTTGTGGATGTTTGTGTTAGTTTCGCAAGCATGCTTGACAATTTTCATGCGAAACGGAGCAGTAGTGTTACGTCGGTGGAAAAAATATTTGGGTGACATTTTGGGGTAACATTTGGTTTTCAATTTTTTTTCCATAGGCAAAATATTTAACCCTTTTCCCTAAAAATTTACAAGTAACATTTGGATGCGACTATAAGCACATAAAAAAATTGTTGGGATTTCTTTCATATTTGAAAATTATTTTTTGCACGCACTCCTGGGAGCCAATTTGGATTTCCAAATCGTAATTATGTAATGCTACCACATTAAACATAAATGTACCTTAATTATACAATGCTACAACACTAAACATAAAATTGCCTAATTATACAATACTCCCACTAGATTAGAGCTAAAATTTCTCCTTGTTGGGGGAGAGCTCCTTGAATGCCACCTTGCCGGAGTCCGAGGCTTAGTGGGCGGCCATGTCAATCCACAACATTGCCTCCTTGTCAGCCGTGTCGGAATCATCGTGCCCCATGAACATCATGGACCGGCCCCTCTCCATCGTCGCAAGGTCGCCACACTATTAGGGAAAAGCCTAGTAGTAGGGCGGGTTATTGGCCTATCAGTAGCGCGGGTAACCGCGCTACTGATACGGCGCTACAACTAAAGGTTAGCAGTAGCGTTTGTTGACACGCGCTACTGCTATATCTACTTAGTAGTAGCGCGTGCTGCAACAACCGCTACTGGTAATTACTAGTACGCTTCTCACTGCCCGCGCTACTACTATTATTCCGTATTCTACTTCTTTTAATTTTAGTTCGTATTCATACACCCTTATACAAATTTTCATACAGTAGCAATTTAAAGATTGTTTTTACATTATAATGAGTTACTAAATCACTAGGTGAAAGAATTGCGGATTAGTTTCCAGTGGATGGATCCTAAGTGACCAAGTCATGGATTATCACGATAATCCATGACTTGATAACCTAGGATCCATACACTTGAAACTAATTCGCGGTTCTTTCACCCAATTATATAATAACCCATCATCATCATCATCATCATCATATTAATATAAAAACTCTTAAATCATATCATCACCAACAACACTAGCTAATAATCATCATAGTTATTACCACCAACACTATTTAATCATCATAGTCATAGTGCAACTATCTAATCACCACCAACACTAATTAATAATAATCATCATGGTCATCACCACCAACACTCATTCTAGCTAGCTAATCACTCATGCTGCTCTCTCTCAGGTAAAAGAGCATAGAACATGTGTAGCACTCCTGATTCATCATATTAGAGCATGCAGATGATCATGTCTCCTAATTGTGGGTTGTGCTTCTAATTGCTGCCCCCTGGTACTTCTCTGCGATCCTTCACAATTTTGCTCTAGTCTTAGACTATTAAGACTTGCTCGCTTTTAGAAATCCTAAATGCACTCATGTGCAATGTAGGATGTCCTGACCGTAAGCTAACCATGGACATGCGACCTTTAGCCTCGATCCACTGAGGCACAACTATCATCGGGAGTCCATGTTGAAGAACGTCGTAGTAACATACATTCTAAATAGATGTGACCGTAGTTCAGTACGAAGACAAATAGTAAAAATCTTACCACCTTTTCTAAATAGATGTGACCGTAGTTCAGTACGAACACTATTGGTCGCACGTTTTGAGTACTAAGATTTTTAAGTTCAGGAAAATAATTTATCTTGACAGTATGAAGATTTTCAAGCCATGAGACATAATAACTTATGTCCTCGCAGTTTAGTTCAGCCCCGGGATAGTAGTAGGTCATGTCTACCAAGCGCCGGATATGTTTGCTGAAATGGAAATAAGCTGTCAATAGAAATTAGTTGTCAACTATTTTTGAATAAACTATATCCAAGACATAAATATGATTGAGAAACACACATAATGGTAGAACTGGAGGCGTCTGCACATCGACCCAGGTGTCGATATTACCTTCGATATCATCTTCCGGACAAATATCAAAGGAGATAAGCATATCAGGCTCAAATGCATAAGCCTTGCATAGTGCTCTCCATTTTTTGCACTCAAAATGGGTGTAGGTGTCTGAATTGTATAATTTTGCGACAAAAGTATAACCATGCTCGGTCCTCAAGTGTACTCTTTTTACCTCCATAGTTTTCATAGTACCGAAACCAACCTTATCCAAGACATAAATTCTTGCATGGCAGGGGATACGCTAGTAGAATAGTAAAAAATTAAAATTATAAGTTGAAGCAAAAGAAGCAAACGTCATGCTTAATTACGAAAAAAGACTTGTCGTTGTGACTTACTGTATCCACTTCGAAGGTGTCATCCAGCTTGATGCTGAAGCGCCTACCACCAACTATGTGAGGACTGTCGCACAGGCCGCACTCGTCTTCGCAGTATTCGCACATACCGAATCTTTTTCATCATCAGACGTTTCCTGCGTTCATAGTTGAAACATTAATTAAAAATCGACCGAAGGCAACTGCCAGGAAACTCAACACATAGATCACTATTACTCAATATGCAACGGGTTGACTTTAGATCTGTCGAGTCTTCCTTCCTAAAGTATCATCTCACGTATATGGTGGGCACTCCCTCTCTGATATTGTGACCGTCGGTGATGGTCGCTACTCCTCGTTTCCCTAGTGCATTACAAATATCTAGCACAAGGAAAAGAAGGAGAAGCGACCCCCACGACAACAGTCGGCATTCTTCTTCTCTCATATACGGTGGACACTCCCTCACCGAATTTTCGACCGTCGATGATGGTCGCTACTCCTTCTTCCCCTAGTGCATAACAAAGGTCTAGCACAAAGAGAAGAAGGAGAAGCGACCCCCACGACTACAGTCGGCATTCTTCTTCTCTCATATATGGTGTAGACTCTCCCTCATCGATCTTTTGACTATCATGTATGGAGCCCCGACAGACTTAAAGCCAACTCAAAAAATGTCGCTTAATTCTCTTTCTAGCAAATCCGGGGCACTCGATATTTCCTCCATATTCTAGCAAAAGTCATGCTTAAATTCACGAAAAAATCCGGCATGACCTTTGCTAAAATAGGACATATCGAGAGCCTAAAATTTGTTGGAATGGAAATGAATCAACACTCCGGCAAAACATAGGTCACTCGGATTTTCCCTGCGATACAAAGATGTCCATCCACATAAAACGATGCTTAACTGGCAATTCCATCCGGATCAATTATCATAAGCATTCACACATGAGCTCACCGACTCAAAATCATAGTTCTACTCTATTCAACATGCCGAGGATTAGAGAAGGAGGAGATGGACTTTTAGCTCACCGACTCGGGTGTAGAGGAAGTAGCTAGAGGTAGCCCCGATGATGATTACTCCAAGGAGACACGACTCTACAAAGCCTGCATATTCCACCGAGTGAAAAAATTTAGATCATCAAATCTCATATAGCAGATGACAAAGTGATAATGATATAAAAATAATTAAATTTTCCAATACATTACTATATTGAAAAACAAAATTACAAAAAATTTCTATACCTATTCACTAGTTTTCTATCCTTTTCAAAAAACTATTTTATATTCAAAAAACTATTCCCTAGTTTTCTATTACTAAAATTTTCTAGTTCTAGCCCTAACAAACTATGTCTAAATCATCCTAGTTCTAGCCCTAACATTTAGTAAAAATACCTTAGTGAAACCCTAAATTATCTTATATAAACCTAACATAACAAAATTAAGCACTTACTAAATAAACTACTTCTATTAAGTACTTACTAAATATCACTTACTAAATAAACTAAATTAAGCACATACTAAAAACAGTAAATAAACTACATTATCAGTGAGGAGAGATGGAGGGAGGAGGGACGAGGAGGAGGGAAGAGAGAGGAGGGGGTGGGAGGCCGAGGGAGGAGGGAGGAGAGAGGAGGAGGGAGGAGGGGAGGAGGGCGGTGGGAGGAGGAGGAAGGAAGGTCACGGACGGAGGAGGGAGGATGACGCGACCGGTGGAGGGAGGAGGACGCGGCCGGAGGAGGGAGGAGGGCGCGGAAGGAGGAGGAGGGATGCCGCATACCGATGAAGGAGAAGCGAGGGCGGCAGCGGCAATGTGGTGGTGGGGGAGGGCCATACGTCATTGGTGGCGGCGGACGACGTGCGTGGGAGAGTGAGAGTGAGAGTGGAGAGGGGGAGAGTGAGGGGTGGTTGGGGGAGAAGGTATGATGGTTTTAGCAGTAGCGCGTGTTAGGGGAAAGCGCTACTGGTAAACTACTTAGCAGTAGCGCATTTCAGGGTATGCGCTACTACTACACTTTGCCTAGCAGCAACGGTTTGGCAATTTTAGTAGTAGCGCCCTTCGTCCTTGTCGCGCTACAGCTATATCTGTAGCAGCAACGCCTTATGTGGATACGCGCTGTGCTAAGTACCAGTAGCGCTTCTTTTTAACCCCCGCTACTGCTAACGTTCTATGTATAAGGGCATGTACAATGGTGCTATCTTAGGAGTGCCACATAGGATAGATGATGAGGTGGAAGAGAGAGAACTCGTAAGAAAAGGCTTGTCTTCTCTTACAAGAGGTGATCTCTTAGCACAATATGTCTCACCATATTTTTAGGAATTGCTAGTTATTGAAGATAAGGCTAAGAAATGATCCATTATAAACAAAAAAAATTGTCATCTCTAAATCATATGCAAGACTTAAGATAGAACTATCTTGTCAACCATTGTACATGCTCTAAAGTTTTCCCTAATAGTGCCGGGTTGTGCTCGTCCTTCCCTGATGCCCCAATGGTGCATTACTCCACCACTAAATCGTGTCGGAGAGAGATGGTGGTGATGGTGGTTGTACACTCGGCAACGAGCTGGCCCTTGGTGGCTGTGTGCTCCGTGTAAGATTTATTAAGTGTCTAGAAGGGATGGGAGGTGATGAATAGAAAAAAAAATAGAAGCTATTCATAAATTTAGGTTTTTCTACAGTAGTCTGTGAAGCATCTTACACATGCAAGTCTACAAGAGTAAATGTAGAAAAAAGTGTAGACTTGCAAGAGTAAAAGTGAGAGTAGAGTCAGAGAAATGCAAACACGGGGAGACTCAATGAAGATTTTACCCATGGTTTGGATAGTTGGTGCTATCCTACTGTACGGTGATGGAGGCTCCAATCCAGGAAGATCTAAGATCACAGCGGCAAGGTCATGAGTTCCACAAAGGAGCTAGTCCATGAGGGACAATCATCGACAAAGGAGCAATGCCATCATTGTTGGGGAACGTTGCATAAAATAAAATTTTTCCTACGTTCACCAAGATCAATCTATGAGTTCATCTAGCAATGAGAGAGGGGAGTGCATCTACATACCCTTGTGGATCGCGAGCGGAATCGTTCAAGAGAACGAGGTTGAGGGAGTCGTACCCGTCGTGATCCAAATCACCGGAGATCCTAGCGCCGAACGGACGGCACCTCCGCGTTCAACACACGTACGGTCAGCGTGACGTCTCCTCCTTCTTGATCCAGCAAGGAGGAAGGAGAGGTTGATGAAGATCCAGTAGCACGACGGCGTGGTGGTGGATGCAGCAGGGATCCCGGCAGGGCTTCGCCAAGCGTCTGCGGGAGAGAGAGGTGTAGCAAGGGGGAAGAGAGGCGCCAAGTGCAAGGGTGCGGCTGCCCTCCGTCCCCCCCTCTTTATATAGGGTCCCCAGGGGGGGGGGGGCGTCGGCCCTAGGAAATTGAATCTCCAAGGGCGGGCGGCGGCCAAGGGGATGCCTTGCCCCCCAAGGCAAGTGGAGGCGCCCCCTCCGCTAGGGTTCCCAACCCTAGGCGCAGGGGGGGCCAAGGGGGGGGGGGGGCGCAGCAGCCCACCAGGGGCTGGTTCCCCTCCCATTTCAGCCCATGGGGCCCTCCGGGATAGGTGGCCCCACCCGGTGGACCCCCGGGACCCTTCCGGTGGTCCCGGTACAATACCGGTGACCCCAGAAACTTTCCCGATGGCCGAAACTCGACTTCCCATATATAATTCTTTACCTCCGGACTATTCTGGAACTCCTCGTGACGTCCGGGATCTCATCCGGGACTCCGAACAACTTTCGGTTTGCTGCATACTTATATCTCTACAACCCTAGCGTCACCGAACCTTAAGTGTGTAGACCCTACGGGTTCGGGAGACACGTAGACATGACCGAGACGGCTCTCCGGCCAATAACCAACAGTGGGATATGGATAACCATGTTGGCTCCCACATGCTCCTCGATGATCTCATCGGATGAACCACGATGTCGAGGATTCAAGCAACCCCGTATACAATTCCCTTTGTCAATCGGTATGTTACTTGCCCGAGATTCGATCGTCGGTATCCCAATACCTCGTTCAATCTCGTTACCGGAAAGTCACTTTACTCGTACCGTAATGCATGATCCCGTGACCATACACTTGGTCACTTTGAGCTCATTATGATGATGCATTACCGAGTGGGCCCAGAGATACCTCTTTGTCATACGGAGTGACAAATCCCAGTCTCGATCCGTGTCAATCCAACAGACACTTTCGGAGATAACCGTAGTATACCTTTATAGTCACCCAGTTACGTTGTGACGTTTGGTACACCCAAAGCACTCCTACGGTATCCGGGAGTTACACGATCTCATGGTCTAAGGAAAAGATACTTGACATTGGAAAAGCTCTAGCAAACGAACTACATGATCTTGTGCTATGCTTAGGATTGGGTCTTGTCCATCACATCATTCTCCTAATGATGTGATCTCGTTATCAATGACATCCAATGTCCATAGTCAGGAAACCATGACTATCTATTGATTAACGAGCTAGTCAACTAGAGGCTCACTAGGGACATGTTGTGGTCTATGTATTCACACGTGTATTACGATTTCCGGATAATACAATTATAGCATGAATAAAAGACAATTATCATGAACAAGGAAATATAATAATAATCCTTTTATTATTGCCTCTAGGGCATATTTCCAACAATCATGGCATACGCCCATGAAGGACTAGCCTCACTCGGGATAGATCTACACAAAGTAGGCAATCTTCGGGCGTGTACAATCTTCTTGGTGTCTTCACAAACTCGAAGACTCCCAACTACCTAGCTGATCTAGGAGGCACGCACCCCCCCAATAGTAATAAGATTGAGCCTGGTTGGCAATGAATCCCTTGCTTTTGTGCTTCAAAAGATAATCTCCTCTCCACTCAAAATCTCTCAAGATTTGGCTTTTGGATTGGAGAAGTTGGAGTGGAAAGCAAAGAGGGATTATATTTCAAAGGCTTGGCTTGATGATTTGAGTGAAACACTGTTTGAAATCAACACAAGATGGTGGATTTCTCTCTCTGAAGATATGATATGAGTGGGGTTAGCTTCTACTGAACTGATGTTATATGTGGGGGATATTTTAAGGCTGGTCCAAAAATTTGACCGTTACACACTTTCGAACGTTGCTCAGAGGCTCCAGAGTAATCATCTTAATGTGATGGAAAAATAAAAAGGTGGCAACTCTTTGGAGGCTTCAAGAAGACCACCTCAGTAGTTGCACGCTCTCTGCAACCCCTTTGGAAAATCCGAGTGAGGAGTTTTGGAAATTCCGAGAGGACAACAGAAGGTTTACCAAATGCATTGGTGGTTCTGAATGGAATACTTGCCGGCCCTAATGTGCCAGGGTTTGAAACAACTATATCTAGATGAACTACTCGGTGGTTTCGACTGGAACAGCTTGGCAGCTCTGAAATATGGAAATGTAGGTAGATATAGTGGAGAAAATAAATGTTTTTGCAAGCATTGGATTTTAATTTTTAACCACTATGAGAAAGAACTTATCATAATATCCTCATTTCCCTTTTAATAATATCATCATGCATATGGACTCAATGTGATTTAGGATCATTAAAATGAAACAGCTAAGTCATTGGCTTGTCCATAAATTTGTGCAATATTCTCAATTTGCTTTTGAACCAAATGCACAATCATTTGGGTACATGAAAAACTCTTCTATAACACATGGACCTTGGTGAAGTGCATTTGAAATATAAGAATAAATAAAATACATACACAACCAAAAGAAAATATGTCAATGACCTCAGAGGATTAACTAGAAATAAACAAGTAGCTTAAGTGCATATGTAGCATACAAGTTTAGGTTACCACATAAGAAATTAAGAGTTTACATACCACATAAGAATCAAGTAGAAGTTGCAAGACGGTGTAACTCAACAAAACGAACACTCTCCACACAGTGAAACTAGTCTAGATCCGTGACATCTCTCCCTTTGGCCTCAAGATTCAAAAAGAAGAAAGAGTCCTATAGGGCTCTCAAAACTCTATCGATGGGCAGCGGAGATGCAGTCTTGGGGTTGGCACCGTCTATTTATGTTGAGGGGGTGGAAATGAAGCCATCTACAAGCTATCGGGCAGCGGCTGAAGAAGTTGTAGTGGCGGCAGGAGGGGTTCCAACTGCAACGGCGGTAGACCTCTGAGTTTTAGTCCTTGTTTGCATCACAAACTGATCTATGTTTATTCTTCTTCTGCGGCTGCTTCTTCAAACTGAGCAACTACTGCCACACACTTGGGTCTCTACCTCTTTGGTGAAGTTTTATTGGTTCTTGGCAAGGTTAGCTAGGCATGATGTTAGAACCTACACTATAATTGCGGAAACCATTTTGGTTAGTCCATAGTAGCATGAGAGTCATCATTATACTTCTGTGCATTTCTTGTGTACTATTGTTTTAGCCAGGCTTGGGATTTTATATATATGGTAAACTGTGTCTATGACTTCATATACAATTTTTCTAGGATAATGCTATTGTGCGATATAATGATGTCTTTGAATTTCTTACATGGAATTAACAGTGTTTTTCTGCAACGGAATTAATAGGTTGTTCCTCATGAAGCAATTGATAGTGATGATGATCCTGACGGTGTTGTGATTTTAGCACCATTTGAAAAGAATAAACAGGCAGTTGGATATCCTCTGGGTTGGCCAAAGCATGTGAAGGTAAATTCCCTCATGTGTTTCTCTTGCCATATTATTTGCTTGCATACTCTGACAGATGCTTTCTCGGGGAAAATTGCAGACTAGTGTTGCTGGTGACAGTGCCGGACCAAGCACCAATGCTTCAAACAATACTGCCATTATGGGTGGTTTAAAGGAGGATGTGGACAACACAGTTGACCCTGATTTTGACGATGACACTTTGGATAACTTCGGGGAAGTAGACCGTGTTTCTGAGGAAGATGAGTACGATAAGTTTGATGACTGGGATATCCAGCCTGGAGCGGAAGCTTCTTTACCATGGCTGCAGAAGACTGACGCTGAAGTGTCATATAATAGTAGAACACCCATCCCAATCTTGGTTGATGAAAAATACAACACATTTAAACAGTTCGATACTGTTGATGATCATAGTGATCATTATTATTCGAAACCAGAGTTGTGGAAAGCTCAGGTAGTGAACGAGGTAATGGTTTTGACATGCCCTGTTTATTCTTTCCCATATTATATCAGTACTAAGTTGTCCTATTGACAGCCATCAAATGACTGGGTGATGCGCATTCAACATGAGTGTGAAGTCTTAGGAAAAGACTTGCCAGGTACGTAGTTAGCTCTTGCTTCTTATGACCTTTTCCATTTTACTTCCTCTTGGTACTAACTTTTCTCATCAGTATCATGATTATGTTCACCTTTTATGATTATGTTTTGCTTTTATGCTTATGTTTTGATTTTCTCCAAATTTAACAGGTAGTATATTCGTGAGGGCATACAAGGATAGAATGGACCTTCTTAGAGCTGTCATCATGGGACCAGCATACACTCCTTACCATGATGGGCTGTTTTTCTTCGACATTTACTTCCCTCCTCATTATCCAAATACACCTCCAGTGAGATTTTATTTTCAGCTCCATAAATGATTGTTATTCTTTTTTAGTTTGCCTTTAGGCTCCGTAGAATAATGAGTTTATTCTATGCAGCTTGTGAACTACCGTTCTGGTGGGTTGCGGCTTAATAAAAACATGTATCCTTGTGGGAAGGTATGCCTTGGCCTCTTAAACACTAGGCCTAGTGGTGGATGTGACAAATGGAATCCATCCAATTCAACCATGCTGCAAGTCCTTGTCTCCATTAAGGATTTGGTGTTGAATGGCAACCGTTATTTCGGCTCGGCTGCGTATTCAGCCTACACAACTAGTGGGGAGAAAAGATCCCTAACGCATAATGAAAATAGTTTCCTGCGGTCCTGCAGGATGATGTTGTATTCTCTTCGAAACCCACCAAAGGTATGGATGTACCTCTGCTTATTCTAGTCTTTATCTTTATCTTTACCTAATAATAAAGCAAATTGGGTTTCTGGTCGTCCGTTGTACATTTTGCAAAAAAGCCTCTTTATTTTCTGTAAATAAACCCGCGGTACACGTTTAAGTCACTCCCGAACCGGTTTTTTTGCATTTTCTCGTAAAACTCCCTGATGTTTTAGGTAATCAACCCGCCGTCCATATATAAGTCAACCGAATCATTTTTTGTTTTTACATAAAACCCCCTGCCTTTTTGGTTAATCAATCCGCAGTTTATCTAAAACAAAATTATCAATATCTTTTAAATCGTAACTCCGATTTTAACATGTTATATATGAAACTTGATTAAAAAATGTGTAGAATCTAAATACGGTGCTATTTTTAGCTGTTAAATATGTTATATATTATTTTTTTGTGAACTTAATCTAGAATGTGCGATCCGTTTTTCTTTCTTACTGATAGAGAGGAAAGAAAACATCGATAACCACGCATGCACATCTGTGAAAAACCTTGCGGGGAAAAAGAACATATTTCTCATTTTATTTCGAGCGAGTGTGCGTGATAGAGAGACGCCTTAGAACTGACCGAATTCAAACACGCTTTCGTTGTGTGAGCACTGAGACCACCATCAACAACATAAATGTGATGCCATGTGAAAATAAAGGACGTGAACACATTAGGATCTTAGGTCATGGTTATTGGGTTAAGAACGTGTGTTATTTACTCTCCCGTTGCAACACACGGGCTCTTTTGCTAGTTACTGCAAAAGCGACTAATTGTTTCCTAAACAGTACTACTATTGGAAACCCATGTAGTCATGTCTAGTTGGCAACAAGCACGGATTGTGATAGATCTGTGGACATCTGTCTTATTTATGAATACTTTTTATTATAGCCAAATGTTCTCTTGTTTGGAAGAAACAAAACAGAGAAGTTTGCTCCTTTGATGAAAATATGGACGGCGAGGATGGAATGTGTAGTAGTATGGTAGTAAAGCGTGGATTTTTCATACCTTCTATCTAGACCATTCAGTTTGCGTCAAGATTCGTGCTATCCTAATATAAAAATTTATCATTTTTGTTTCTTCCAAACAAGTGAACATTGGACCTTGAAACTTTCTGAGTTAACTGTACATGACTTTCACCTTTGTATAAAATGTTTCCAATTTTGTTTATGAATTATAAACTTGTCAAATTTCAAATTTGAATGAGTTGAACATTTTTTAAAGAAAATATTGTTCCGCAAATCCGGAAACAATTCTGCACATGGTAGTACTTGTATGATGTTGATCTGCAAACATTCGACTTCAAAACCTTATTTTATTTGGTAGAAACAAAAATGAGAAGTTTGCTTCCACCGACTTTGATGCAAAAATGAGCGGTGAGGCTAGAAGGTGTAGTGGTATGGTAGTGCAATCACAACTTTCCCTGCTATATTGAAGCTACCGTCAGATAGTATTTGTTCATACAGTGCATTGAATCCTGTGACCTAAATGTGGATGCGTTTTCTGCAGCATTTTGAGGATTTCGTTGCTGGTCATTTCCGCAAGCACGGGCACAACATCCTCGTGGCTTGCAAAGACTACCTGGACGGCGCCCACGATGGACGTCATTCACTGCATTTCGGTATGTGGGATTGGAGGATGATGGACGACAAAAGCTGCTCGCTGAAGTTCAGGACGCTGCTGAAGAGACTGTTCGAGGAGTTGCTGATTGAGTTCAGTGAGAAGGGAGCAGACTGCGACGAGTACCTATCAGAGAAGGCGAAGTAATGCGCCGCCTCCACCTCTGGAGCGCCTCCGGCAGACGTCTAGCGCGCCAGCCATAATGGAAGCAATAATTTTTAGCCGTCGAAGCGATTCTAGCGATAACTCCTGTCTTCTACTATAGGAGGAGCCCTAGCCACGAGAAAATCTAATTGTTTTTGTGTATGTAGTCTATGCACATATTCCCCCGCCTAGCTCTCCCGGTGAACATAATCTGCATGATCCATCCATGTTTTAGGAACAAATATCATCGTCATTATCATCTATAAGACTATGATTGATTGCTGTCACCATCCTAGGCTTAGTACTACATATATGGAGTTTGTCAGCATGTCCCTGCCTCACCGTTCTTCGGAACCCAGGCAGGCAGGTTTATGCATGTCCATTCTGTGGTGCTCTGGTCTGTCCCAATCGCTTTGCACCAAGCGTGTGGATCTCTCCCATCAAAGTAGTGAGGCGCATGGGGCAGTTGTTAATCGACTCAATTTCCTTCATCTATAATTTGTCAAATTGACGCTTCAACACTTGTGTCCGAGCCTTCGTGACGCGATCTTCTTCAATCCCCATCTCTTTGAGTGTGTTCCTTCTCTTGCCGTTTCGAACTCCGCCAATGTCATCAGCACAAAATCCGGCACACACTGGGCTATGGTGGCCATGACACCTTCGACACACTCCGCGTCGACATCGTTGTCCGTGATGGCCTCCCGCACTCGAAGGGTTCGGATAATAATCTTCATCTTCACTGTCCACACGCCGTAGTTGGAGTCGGTGAGCATCGGGTACTGGATGAGGATGTTGCGATGCGCTAGTACGTTTGCGCCGCCCGTTCCGCTACCACTAGTCCTGAATTGCCGCCCTTCTTCACCTTTTCGTTTTTCTTGTTCGCCTTGAAACCATTGTTGCCGGACTTGGAGTTGACTAACTACTTGTCATTGTCCACCATCATATATGGTAGTTCGTAGATCGTAGAGACTCTAGATACCAGTTGTTATTTTCAAAGCCCTAGATCAAATCGTCCCGAACCTAATACACGTTTGTGCGCAAGCTAGCCTCAAGAAGCAAGCAAGCACACAGTTTGATCGATGAACAGTAGCCGCACGCACGTGCAACTTTTTTTTGAACGGACCAGCTGATGGCTGGCATATATTGATATCATAGCAGGAAGCATGCGGGAAAAAAAGGTGGTGTTCGATCTAGCGATCAAGGAAGAAAAAGAAGCACTGGGAAGATCCCAAAAAAAGCTAGCCAAGGGCTAGACTAGCATGTTGATCCCTCAGGGAGGGTCCCAGAAAGGGTGCTCTAGGTGAACTGCTCCTGCTTGGCGCCATAATTCGAATGTCCTTCTTATGCTCGCCATGGTTTCAGTCGTGTTTGCTATCTTTTGCCTGAAGGTGCACTCGTTTCGTAGATGCCAAATGCCTCCCAGCACTAGAACGATCATTGTCTTGACTCCCTTCTTGCGCTCAGGCCTTGCACCGTTCATGAGTTCAGCTATAATCTCCACGGCTTTGCTCTTGTGTTGCCAATTTGTGGGGTGCATGGAACTGCATCCGTTCACTTGAGCAGTTCTTGTCCAGATTTCCGCTGAGAAAGGGCACTGCCTTGCGAGATCTCCAGATTTCTAAGGCAAAGTTGGAAGAAATACTCATTGGGCCATCCGCTTCTTTGGAGCTGATCATTGCACCATAGTCTGTTCTTGAGCAGCAGCCAGACCATAAATTTCAGCCGGGCCGGTGCCCAAACCTACCATGGCATCTTTCTGAAATTTGTCTTGATCATCCCTTGGAATTGGCAACTGTATGCCGAGCTGGTGGAGAAAGATTCCGAGGACGTATGCTTCCATCTAATTGTGTCTTGCAGCTGATCGTTTAGGCTCAGGTTCTTCGAGATGAGCCATCTGTTCAGGCGGATCACCTCAGGCCATAGCTGTTGCGTGTTCCCGTGAGCCAGATCGACAATCCAAGTGTCATTTAGTAGTGCAGCATGGACGGTCCTATTCTTTCTTCTTGAGTGCTTGTGGAGCTCTGGGAACTCCATTTTCAGAGTTCTTGCGTCAGTCCAGGAGCTGTCCCAGAAGCTCGCCGTCTTCCCATCTTCCAGCGTCACCGTTGTTGAGGCGTTGAACAGATCTTTGTCCCCTTGATCGCATGGCAGCTGCATGCCTACCCAGGGACTGTTGGGTGTTACCCAGGAGAACCAGAGCCAACTGAGTCTGAGAGCACACCAAGTCCACCGTACACTTGTGGGTTATCAAGACTAATTTCTGGCGCCGTTGCCGGGGAGCATAGCTCTATTCTTTGAGTCACTTGGGATTTATATCTACTGATCACTATGAAGAACTTGAAAGACGCAAGAACTGAGATTTTGCCCTCAACTATGAGGGAAGGTAAGGAACCGCCATCTAGCTCTGCAGTAGACTCTCCTTCTGTTTTGAGTAAGCTTGCGACACCTAAACCTGCTACTGCTTTGAATTCTGATATGTCGCATGTTATTGATGATGTCACTTCTGCTATGCATGATACTTATGATGAAACTACTTCTATGCTTGATACTACTGTGCCATTAGGTGAATTTCTTGATGAACAACTTGCTAGGGTTAGAGAGAACAAAATTATTGAGAATGAAATTATTGATGATAGTGATGATGAAGGTTCTCCCCCTGATTCTGAATTATCTGTTGTTCCTGAGGGTTATGTTATGGATGAAGAAGCTGCTAGAGCTATTTTTGCTTGCAATGATAGATATGATCTTAAGAAGTTATTAGCTAAATGGAAGCAACAATCTCTTAATGCTAGAATGAAACATGACCCCGCTTTTGCTACTTCATTTATCTGTGTTACTGATAAGGATTATGAATTCTCTGTTGATCCTAAGATTATTACTTTTGTTGAATCTAATCCTTTTTATGGCAATGAATCTGAAACTGTTGTGGCACATCTTACCAATTTAAATGATATAGCCACCCTGTTTACTAATAATGAGAAGTCTTGCTATTATTATATCCTTAAGATATTTCCATTCTCATTAAAGGGTGATGCTAAAACTTGGTTTAATTCTCTTGATCTTTGTTGTGTGCGTAGTCCCCAGGATATGATTTATTACTTCTCTGCCAAATATTTCCCTGCTCATAAGAAACAAGCTGCCTTGCGGGAAATATATAATTTTGTGCAAATCGAAGAAGAGAGTCTCCCACAAGCTTAAGGGGAGGCTTCTCTGATTACTTAATGCTTTGCCTGATCATCCTCTTAAGAAAAATGAAATACTTGATATCTTTTATAATGGACTAACCGATGCTTCCAAGGACTACTTGGATAGTTGTGTTGGTTGTGTTTTCAGGAAAAGAGCAGTCAACCAAGCTGAATTACTATTGAATAATATGTTGACTAACAAAAATAATTGGACTCTTCCTGAGCCAATTGAGCCAACTCCTGAGCCTATTCCTAAACCAACTCCGAAGAAGAGGGGCGTTCTATTTCTCAGTCCTGAAGATATGCAAGAGGCAAAGAAATCAATGAAAGCAAAAAAGTATTAAAGCTGAAGATGTTAAGAATTTACCTCCTATTAAAGAAATACATGGTCTTAATATACCGCCTGTTGAAGAAACACATTGTCTTGATAACCCGACACAGGTAGTAAAGGTAAATTCTCTATATAGATATGATAAAGTTGAAATCTCGTCTACTAAATTTTATAGCCCATGCTTAGATGAATTTGATGACTTTATGGCTAGACAAGAAAGTTTTAATGCTTATGTTGGTAGAGAATTAAAGAATAATGCTTTCGAAATAGGACGCTTGAGTGATTATATGGCGAGAGTTAAAGGTGAACTTAAACTCATTAGCAAATATGCTTCTATGGTTACCACTTAAGCTGAGCAAGTACTTAAAGCTCAAAGTGATTTGCTCGATGAATTAAATAATAAACATGATTTTGCTGTTAGAGTGGCTATTAGAACTGGTAGAATGACTCGGGAACCTTTGTATCCTGAAGGCCACCCTAAGAGAATCGAGCAGGATTCTCAGAGAAATAATTTAGAGGCACCTAGTTCTTTTAAAAAGAAGAAAAAGAAAAATGATACGATTTTGCATGCTTCTAGTGATCCTGCTATAGACACACCTGAGAATCTCAATGATATTACTGGATTTGAAACTAGCCAATGTATTACTGGATGAGAATATGGTTCCCAAAATTGCTAATTTCGGATTGTCAAGGTTTTACGGAGTAGGCACGGGAATCACAACAAGTTCTATAGGGACAATGTAAGATGCAACTTTTAAGGGGCAACATAAGATGAATTCATTGCGTGAACTGGAATATTTCTAATTATATTAGTGTCTTCTGCTTGCATTAGTCTCGGTAACATGTGCGATTTGTCATGCAGTGGGTACTTACTGCCAGAATTCATAAATCGACATGTTATTTCAAATAAGCTGGACATATTCAGCCTGGGTGTTGTAATCATAAAGATAATGACAGGACCTACGGGGTACTCCCAAAGTGCTGAAATGAATTCCCAAGAATTAATTGAGCAAGTAAGGAAAAAACTTGCCTATATCAAAACAAGTTGTACATCTTTTCAAATAATACTTCTATTTTTTTAATATATTGTCATTCTGAATGTTGATGTTAAAACTGTGTACAGAGGAAATGGAGGAGTAGGCTACAGGCTACATCAGCGGACGTGCCTGTTGATTTATTTTTGATGACATATAACCCATATTTTGTTGACCAAAATTATATGTCAAAGTTCATCATGGAAAACGAAGTGACCTTTTATATAGTGGAGGGAGTACATGCTTTGGCTCATGTGCCCTCAGAAGCTTGATAAGGGCACACCCTTGTTTAACCAAATTATTTAGTTATGTGGATATGTGCTTTGGTTGTAGTATGGATCAGGCTGTCCATAATAAGAGTATATATCATAGCTAGTATCATTCATGCCGAAAATTTGGTTCTGAGCCCGAGCTCAGATGCTCCTGGAATCACGACCATCGCATGCCCTCGTGATCGCCGCCATGACCCGTATTTGTCTCGCGTATGTCACGTGTATTTGCGCAGAAACAGGAACGGCCCTATCGCATTTATTGCCGTTCGTTGGGGTAGCACTGTCCTGGTCCAGAATAGTGCAACGGACCTGATATTTTCCTGGGCCTTACTGGACCGTGGCTAATGCACAGTTGGAGGACTACTCTGTGCCCGCAAAAAAAAAAGGAGTACTACGCGGTGCAGTTGCATGCAACCGAGCACGAACCCCTCGTCAAAAGGAAAAAAAAAATGCAACCGCGCACGAGGAAGTCCGTTTCTACAAGTGCTGCTGATACGAAGTAAGAAGATCTGAAACTGAACTTGTCCACTTTCACAGTGCTGAACACAGCCCTTGAAAGATCTCTGACCTTTGCTTGAACATTTTTTCTGCATGACTTTTTGGTGTTTTCCAGTCTCGCCAGTTTCCAGAATGTGTATGCCAATAGGCTTACTCCTCAGCAGATCTCCCGAGCTCAACAGCAAGCCCGTGGCAGACTGCTCGTTCCAAACCAGCAGCCGATCCAGCGCGCCCCACTAAACCATGTCTTCAAGCCAGTTTTCCAAAGTCGCGACGGCCGCTGGATCGCAAATGCTTGCTGTTGTTGCTCTGTTAATAACAGCTACAGATCTTATGGTCATTATTCTCGTTCGGTTCTTTTGTTGTGACCATGTATTTTGGCTCAGCCAATTAGATGTACGCTGACTGTACTTGGTATGTGGCGGTCCTCTTGTAGGTGAAGTTGAAGTATGCAAGGGTGGCTCCGTGTGCTTTAGCCCGTTTTCCTCATGCGTAGCACGACGCTGCAATGGACTCTCCACTGATGAAATGCCTGAAGATAATTATATATCCAGTCATTCCTCTAAATGTGCATTGTTCTGACTTCTGATTGAGCATGTTTTAAAAATGTTTTAAATTCTCGGTGGTTACACATAAATACTACTCCAAATCCCTGTCAGCACGCTACAGCGGAGCGATTGCATGAGCTGCAAATCCCTGTTGGTGGTTAGCCACACCGCCGCAGCGCCGCTCCTCCCGGCGGTTCCTAGCCTTTTGGCTAGCAACGGTACGTCGAGGTCCTAGAGCCCCCACAGAATGCCCCACAGCTCGCCCATTCACTTCTTCTCCTTGAACACAGCCGGCGCAAGGCCCCAGCGCGCGGTGTCATGTTCTGGGACGGCCGGCCTTCAGCGGTTCAACTTCAGCCTCGACGCCGTCGTGGCACTCAGCTCCGGCGTGCTTGCGCGCGGTGGCAGCAGCGCGGCGCCCGGTGTCCCATCTCTGCTTCCTCTAGCATCAGCCTGCGGACGCAAAGAGTAGCAGAGTAGCGGCATCAACCTCCGGCAGCGTCCACGCGGCGGTCGACCTCCCAGTACGAGGCGCCCTCTAGCATCAGCCAGAGGCGGCCACGGCCCCGGCGCGGCGACGCATCTCAGAGGTGCCGCCCGTCCTGACATCCTGGTCCACAGCTCAGTCATAAACGCGCCGTTCTGGTCCGCGGACCAGGAAGGCCATCGCACGCCTGGGCGTCCCTCCCTACGAAATTGGTCCACCAGAACGCACTGTTGCACGTCGTATATCTGCTGTATCCTTATTATTCGGTGCTACCGTTCTGACAGGCCAGCTGGAATTGTTAGAATCCCGAAACAACAGCCAACGCCAACGATTTCGGGAGCAGCTGGGCTCGAGCGCCGAATTGCTGCGTCCCATTCATGCCAACTAGACAATTTTAATAAAGTGGCATATAACTAAATGAAGAAGAAAGCGGATTGAGTATCATATTATGATATTGTATCATAATAAATACTATACTCCTATATATTTTGCATGACAATAAATAAGGCCATCTAAATCTATTATACTATGCATTGCTTAGATAGTATCATACACATGATGCTAATTTATGATATACCCGCTACGGCAGCCTCAGGGATGGGCACCGACGGGTGGGTTAGTTATCCTTTAATTGCTTCTTTAAAAACATCATGCAACCTTTCAGTTGGATAGCACATAAGAGCCTCTCGATTACTCTAGTAATGTAATGGGGTAATCTCTTTTCCAGATATACTAAGCTTTAAAAGAAATCATGGCGTTTCTATGTGCCTTGTTTTATACCAGTAATGTCACATTTTGATTGGTAGAGGATTGAAATTTTATTTACTTAATTCCTAATGGAAATGTCCTAACCACATGAATTAAGGAGCATTCAAATGCGAACAGAATCTTAGTTTTCTTTACATTTTAATTATATTTTTTCTCAAGGAAAAATATTAAATGCACTTCCTCCAAATGTTTGTTTTTTGGGGAACATGGAAATCCATTTAAACCAGCTGCCCAGCAACATTGCTGGCAACCAGCTCACTTGCAAAGTCAGGGGCATGATTTGCCCATATAGAAATGGCACAAAGCATCCTCAAACCAAACTGCGAAACTGCATGCACCGCGCCATTACTTCCACGATGATAGAACTCAAAGCTAGCTGAATCAAAAGATAAAATGCACAGGCTATGAGCTTCACGAAGAAGAACCTCAAAATTCGCCCCTTCATACAGACGTGAGTTCAAGGCTTTTATCAGGACCTGGCAATCAGATCCAAAAATACCTTGGTGGGAGCCCATATCAATGGCTCCCTCATTTTGAAGGAGCCATTCAAATAAATACAAACATAAGATTGAGGGAGCCATCTTAATGCTCTCATGGCCACATTTTCTCATTCAAAGAAAACAGAAGTAGGCCAACATAACCCCCCCCCCCCCCTGATGGGCGACTGTAGCTCTTGACTTTACCCAAATGGACAAATCCTACTTGGCTTCAGGCGCATAAATACTTTGTTATCCGTTCACCTTTTTCAAGGATACATGAGTTAACCGGGACAGCCCATACTAGCATCTTTTACACTGCTTTTGGGAACCTTCTAGAAGGTTCCACCAGTTTCCATTGGGCTGACTTCTTTTGTTTTATACGGGAGCGCATTTTTCTTGTTTTTATCTTTTTTCTGTTTCTTTTTTTTCTTTCTTAAACATATTTCAACTCAGTGAACATTTCAAATTCGTATTTTGTAATTCACGATTTTTTTAAAGAAAAAATTCAAACAGATGGACTTTTTTCGAATTCGTGAACATATTTTAAGCCATGAACTTCTTTTAAATCTGAAAATATTCTTTAAATTTGTGAACTTTCTTCAGTTTCATGAATTTTTTTCAAATCCCTGATTTGTCTTTCAAATACATGATTTTGTTAAAAAAATCAAACTTTTTGTAAATCCACAACATTTCAAATTTGTGAACTATTTTAAAATTTGCAAACTTTTTTCATATTCAGGAACTTCTTTCAAATTCATGAAATTTTTTATGTCCAAAACTTTTACTACTACCTCCGTCTCGGTGAATAAGTCATTCGCGTAGTTCTAGGTTGACGATTTAACTATCCAAATATGTATTATATGTGACAAAAAATATATATTTAGAAACTACATCCTTGTAGAAATCTAGTGATATACTTTTCATGACATATAACACATATTTAATTCCTCAAATCGATGACCTAGAATTACGCGAATGACTTATTCACCTAGACGGAGGTAGTATATGACATTTTTGCTGAGAGAAGTCGACCGTGGGCAACCAATCGGACAAGCAAGTCACACTAGCGACCAGCGTAAGGACGGTACTGGGTTTGCTCCCTAGTGCTATAGGCGCCGAACAGGAGTTCCCACCCAAATGACCTCTATAGGCAGTCTCCACAAGATGCCTTTCCATGTGAAATGGGCAGTTGTCATATATAAGTGCTTCCGGACACCGGTGCCTCCTACCTACCTCCCCTGATGGCTTTGGACGAGAAACGATGGTCCTCCGGATAAGAAGAAAAAGCTGAACTGCATCATCTTCGTAGTTGCCTGGTTCATTTGGAAAGAGAGGAATAGAAGTATTGATAGTGAAGTGCCTCAACTCTTAATTGCTTTGGTCGTTTTGCGGGTATTCTTTCCCGTACTTTTGGGTGTTGCGTTTGCTTCTGCCGCCGCAGGGGCTGTTGTTTGTTTTACCATACTTTTTTTTTCTCGAATACCCATGAGTATGAGTATCTGATATTGATAGAAGAAAGGGACACCTAAACAACAGCTGAAAACACAAAGGCACTGGCCCGGTGAACTTGCCGGCCGCCTCCCTCTGTGCTAGAAACCTCGCCGTGGACGGAGTTGCGTGGTCAAGGATGACAGCGTTCCGATGTTTTACCGGACTTTGTACTTCTCTTTTTTCATTCAATTATATATTGCTCACATACAGTTCTATTTGTTTCTAAAAAAAATTACGCAGGGAAGCCCAGAAACTGACATGACAGACCAAGAACCGGCGAGAAGCGAACTGAACACTGCGGTGTATCTCTTTGGTGAAGTGGTTGACAAAGACATGTTGGATCGAATGCCTTGGTACATCGGGAAACCCAAGAATCGGCAAGACCGAGCACGAGAGGCCATGATTCTGGTGTGCGAGGACCGCAAGGATGTCAAGGCTTTGCAGGTACTTGTGCGGTCCCAAGCTCATCATCCAAATCCGTCCACCGTGAGCCACGCATTGCTTCATCTATAACGCGACCGGGGACACCCTCCACCACGTCGGCTCCAATGTTTGGTCTGGTCGTTTCAACGGTAAAGACCACCCAAAATGGATTTGCAACGGACAGTGGGCTGCCTTCAGTCACAAACGTGGGTACTTTTCTGGTTCGATAGCCACAGTAGTGTACCGTGGAAAGAACAAAGATGGACAAGACCGGGACTACCTGCTTTCCTGGAGTAACCCTGCTTCCGGGCTCAACAAGGTACGTACGTGTGCCCTAATCTTCATTGGTTGTTCCAACTTAAAAGTTCCTGCTAATCTCAACATCGACTCAGCATAATACTTCCAAGAGCATTAAGGATGTGAATTTAAGTACTAATTAATGCATGCTGACAGGCTTATTGCGAGATCGGCCAAGTAAACTACTTCCAAACACGTTGGGATGATGTACTCAACAGGCTGTTAAATTCTGGTTACTCTTCACACGCCAAGTCCCATGGATGCGAGATTGATTCAAAAATTGGCAAACGTGCTGCCCCGTTTTTTTACTGCAAATATCACCTCCCTGGTCGGTCATCTCCAGCATTGTGCAAAGACCTATTTAGAATAATAAATATATATGCAATTAATTCCATTTGTGATGGCATGCCGGATGTTGGCATTCTTATTATTTTTTCACAGAAGGCGCTAAATTCATTTCAAACCGAGCTCAAGTACAAGTTACAGCGAAGATTATAACACCTGGGCAATCAAGCACTAATAGAAGTAGAAAGAAGGGCAGCTAAATTGCCTATGAGCCTGATCGAAACAACTAAAGATAGGAACCTGATGAGCACTATATAGGAGTACACATAAATACTCTCTAGAAATGCACAAGATTTTGCTTGTTGTAGCTGTAGAAATATGAAGGAAGAATGTTGCCTGTTGAGCCATCTATGTTGAGAAGCAGAGATGCTTCTTTGAGCCGCTGCTTTCTCCAATTTCAAGTTGTCTGGGCCGAACATGACTTCCTACTAATTATGACAGTTGGTATTGATCTAAAGGCCCAATGGGCCAAAAACGAAAATAAAAGGACCAGAAATAAGTTACACTAGCAAAAATGCCCGTGTGTTGCAACGGAAGAAAACAACCCTCGCACGCCCTTTATCACCTAATGCACATAATATAATAAACATAACTAATACCTCATCCTCAAGTCCCCATCTTCCATTTCAATATAACATCGGACACATGTTTCCGCTTGTCGTCTTTGCCGTCCTTGTCGCCAATGGTCGCGGTACCCGTTGTCACTAACCAAGGTTGGCCAGGTCCAATAGCTGGATTGTTGAGTCGCCTTCGTGTCCTGTGAAGATCAACAACGTTAAACAAAGTTTTTTTAATCATCTGGCTAATATAATAGGAAAAAGCACTGCACATAATATATGTTTGTGTCATCATGTAAATTGAGTAGTTTTTGTCAGATAGATCATGAAACCTTAGCTGGACTCCTCATGCATTTTGACGGGAGTCACTGGGCCGAGTGAGACTGGTCGTACGCGAAGACACGACAGAGAAAAAGATTTTTTCCATATACCAAGTTTAATAAATTGAACTAAAACAATGCATCAGGTGGACATATTTCAAAAACTCGCCAAGTTTTATCAATAGGTTTAGATTAAAGCAATTTAGCTACAGTACCACACATTTAAAAAAACATGTTTAAAAAAATGTTTGCCTTTTCAAATTTAAAGTTCAAAACATATTTGTGTTTTAAAAATGTTTGCTAATCCGAAAAAAAATCACAACAGTACCTCCTAGTTTAGAAAAAATGTGTTTAAAAAAATACTCAGGTTTCAAAAAAATAAAAAGAGAAATATCGTTTAAAAAAATTATGTTTGAGTTTCAGTTTTTTATTAACAACTTTGCAAAAATTTCGCGTTCTAAAATATATTTACTTTTGAAAAAAAAACTTTTCCTCTCAGTATCTCGCGTGACTGCTAGATAAATTTAAACTTTCGCGCTGCTATTTGCTCACTAATGTTTGCTTAGTCTAGTGGCTATCTCTCTTAGCTTTCTTGCACGAGTTGCTGGGTTCGAGTCCTTGCAGTGGCATATTTATTCTTGGATTAATTTTTACTGGGCCGGCCCATTACGGATCAGAAACAGTCCTTCCTTTAATATTAGATAAAGATAAAGATAAAGGTAAAGGTAAAGATAAAGATTAAAGAGGAAAACAGGGAGGTCACGAACCAACGTTTGGACCCCTCGATCCCAACTTACGCGCCCTGATCGGGGGCACCCTAGCCAACTATGGTTTTGATCCCCTGAGCGCAAATAAAAAGGTGGGGGAGCAGCCGGCACCTACGTCAGACTAGTTCTCGTACGGTTTACTCCTGCTCCGCACATCCCAAAACCCTAACAGATTTAGGGGAGCGCTGCACGACAGGAAGATCATCTCCAAGCTCTGCCCCTGTCCCAGGGCAGTGCCGCTGGCGCCCGGAGGGACGCCGCTACCTGCAGCGAGCATCTACAGCGAGCCGGCGTCAAGCCTGCATCGAGCAGGCATTAGCCTTCGCATTATCGACACCAATGGATGCTTCCATTGGTGGTAAGAACCTAATCTATCTCTCTAATTGATGCAATTAGGTGATCTAATGTCTGGCTTACGATCTGTTAAGTAGATCCTACGGGATTAATTGTCTAACAATGGTATCTTGAGGTTGGTTAAGCCTAGATTAGATCCCTAAGATGATCTGAGTTTGATGATCATCATCACGTACTGATGATTAAGGCTTAAGATTATGGTTAATGATTAGATTGCTTGCCCACTGTTCAAGTTAATAATGCTAGGTTAGGGTTCATTGCTTTTAGTTAAAGGACTGTTTGCTACAGGATTAGTGTTAACCAAATAACATAAATTATGATGATTAACATGTTCTATTAGTCTAGCTATGCCACGTTTCCGCATCAAGATCTGTCAATTAGCACTGGTTTTAGTTCCTGTAAAGTCAGCCGAACCCTAGCTCTAGAAAATCTCCAAATTTGAAACCCTTATAGTTTTCTTTTTGTGAAATCCTCCATTGGTGAGCCCAAAATGATGAATGTAATTGGAAGAAGAGAAAAGATGACGGGCTCACCCAGATGATGCCGGCCTTCGGGGTCCGCATGGCTGCTGCCGTGCGCGCACGTCATGGCCGGGACACCGCTGCCCTTCGGGATGGCGCACAGAATGAAGCAGCAGCCGCCACTGCTGCGCTCACGCACGCGCGTGTCGCCTGGCCTCCGCGCCTCGGACGTCGCCGCCGCCGCCAAAAGCTTGCGCCGGTAGTCGCCGGTGAAATGGCTCCCGAACAAGCGTCGTGTAACGGGCCATGCTCCTCCGGCGAGGGAAGCCACCGCGCCGCCATGTCCGGCGAGCCTCGAGCTGCCGCGCCATTCACCACTCCTCTGGAGAGAGCAAGGAAATTGGTAGTAGATGGGGGAAATGAGGGCTAGGGTTTGACCCCCCCTGTTTTGTTCCGCTGGAGATCGATCTGGTCCGTCCGATTCGACCGGACGACCACGATCAAGGCGGATCCCATGCAGGCCTTTCGGCCGCCTAAACGGGCCACTTTCGCGGCTGGGCTTCGGCCCAAGTTGTCTTAGACCACAGAAAATGTTTTTTTATGTTTTCGTATGCTGGGCTAGAAATTTAATGGACTGCTGAGGGAGTCTCGGACTAGGGGGTGTCCGGATAGCCGGACTATCGTCACGGCCGGACTCCAAGACTATGAAGATACAAGATTGAAGACTTCGTCCCGTGTCCGGATGGGACTTTCCTTGGCGTGGAAGGCAAGCTTGGCGATACGGATATGTAGATCTCCTACCATTGTAACTGACTCTGTGTAACCCTAACCTATCCGGTGTCTATATAAACTGGAGGGCTTTAGTCCGTAGGACAACAACTTCATCATCAACAATCATATCATAGGCTAGCTTCTAGGGTTTAGCCTCCTTGATCTCGTGGTAGACCTACTCTTGTACTACCCATATCATCAATGTTAATCAAGCAGGAGTAGGGTTTTACCTCCATCGAGAGGGCCCGAACCTGGGTAAAAACATTGTGTCCCTTGTCTCCTGTTACCATCCGCCTAGACGCACAGTTCGGGACCCCCTACCCGAGATCCGCCGGTTTTGACACCGACATTGGTGCTTTCATTGAGAGTTCCTCTGTGTCGTCACCGATAGGCCCGATGGCTCCTTCGATCATCAACAACGACGCGGTCCAGGGTGAGACTTTTCTCCCCGGACAGATCTTCGTGTTCGGCGGCTTTGCACTGCGGGCCAATTCGCTTGGCCATCTGGAGCAGATCGAAAGCTACGCCCCTGGCCATCAGGTCAGATTTGGAAGTTTAAACTATACGGCCGATATCCGCGGGGACCTGATCTTCGACGGATTCGAGCCGCAGCCAAGCGTGCCGCACTGTCTCGATGGGCATGATCTCGCTCTGCAGCCGAACAGTGCCCTGGAGGCCGCACCAGTATCCGCTCCGACCCTTAATCCGGAGCCGGATTCCCCGATCGAGGACGAGTGGTTGGACACCGCCTCGGGGGCTACAATCACTACGGCAATCGAGCCGAACTCCATCCCTATCCTTTGCGAAGACCTCGACTCCAGGGTGTCGGACTCCTCTCCGGACTCCGAACCCTCCGTGCCCCGGCCAATCGAATCCGATTGGGCGCCTGTCATGGAGTTCACGGCCGCGGACATCTTTCAGCACTCGCCCTTTGGCGACATCCTGAATTCAATAAAGTCTCTCTCTTTATCCGGAGAGCCCTGGCCGGACTACGGTCAGGAAGGTTGGGATACGGATGGCGAAGAAATTCAACTCCCACCCACCACCCACTTCGTAGCCACTATCGAAACTTTACACGACGTGCTCGACTTCGACTCCGGAGACATCGACGGTATGGACGACGATGTAGGAGACAACAATGAGCCAGCACCTCTAGGCTGCTGGACAACCACCTCATCTCATGATGTATACATGGTGGATACACCTAAAGGAAATGAAGACGAGGAACAACGGGACGCTACGAAGGATAAATCCCTCGAAAAGCAGTCAAAACGGCAACGTAAACGCCGAACAAAGTCCCGCCTCAACAAAGACCCAGCCATAAAGCAGGGTGAACCGGTGGACAACGAACAAGCTATTGAGCAATTGTCCGAACAAGACAACGTGGATAAACAATCTGTCCCCGACGAAGACAACAGTCCGGACGATCTGACGCCGGACAAATTATTGGAGCAAAACGACCTCCAGAAAAGGCCCGTCGCCACTGCGCGTAGCCTGAAAAAGCAGAAGCAGAAGCTCAAAACAGCGGAAGATGCACTCAGGATCAGATGGAGAAAAGTATTCAGCACCGCAGACAAGTACGGCGACAGTCGCCGAACAAAGAGCTACCCAAAAAGAAAGCTACTGCCCGAATTCGACGAGGAGGCCTTAGAGCCCCCACAATCAAAAAGCAAGAAAGCCACCTGGTCGGATGGACGACCTCACAGCAAGAAGAGAGCGGCGAATGGTGCCACACACAAGTCAATATGCGATCCGCATAAGGATTCCCATCAAAATGATGGCCCAGTTAGGTCCATCTATGGGCCAAGAAAGCATGCTCGTCAAAGCAATGCAACACACCAAAATTCTGAAGATCACGGCACACCCAAATACAGGGGCGCCGCACACCCCCTATGTTTCATCGATGAGGTGCTGGATCATGAATTTCCAGCGGGATTCAAACCCATAAACATAGAGGCATATGACGGAACAACAGACCCTGGAGTCTGGATTGAGGATTACATCCTCCACGTACACATGGCCAGAGGAGATGATCTCCATGCCATAAAATACTTACCCCTTAAACTCAAAGGGCCAGCTCGGCATTAGCTTAAGAGCCTCCCCGAAAATACCATTGGAAGCTGGGGAGAGCTCGAGGATGCATTTCGGGCAAATTTTCAGGGGACTTATGTCCGCCCTCCGGATGCAGACGATCTAAGTCACATAACTCAACAGCCCGGAGAGTCAGCCCGGAAATTCTGGAACAGGTTCCTCACTAAAAAGAACCAAATAGTCGACTGTCCGGACGCCGAAGCCTTAGCAGCTTTCAAACACAACGTCCGAGACGAATGGCTCGCCAGACACCTCGGCCAAGAAAAGCCAAGAACAATGGCCGCACTAACAAGCCTCATGACCCGCTTTTGCGCGGGAGAGGATAGCTGGCTAGCAAGATGCAGCACCAGCGACCCAAGTACATCCGAAATCAGGGATGGAAATGGGAAACCACGGCGCAACAAGGACCAGCGCCGGATTAAAAGAAATAGTCCAAAGAGCACGGCAGTCAACGCCGGATTCAAAAGCTCACGGCAGAACAACAAAAAACTACCCCTTAAGGACAATAGCGATGAGCTATCAAACTTCAACAAAATCCTGGACAAGGTATGTCAAATACACAGTACTCCTGGGAGGCCTGCTAACCATACCCACCGAAATTGTTGGGTCTTCAAACAGTCCGACAGACTGAACGCCGAACACAAGGGGCTCGACACACCAAGTGAAGATGACGACGAGCACCACAAGCAGAGCCCCGGAAAACAAAAGACTTTCCCACAAGAGGTCAAAATCGTAAACTCACTTCAAGTGATCAAAGGAAAAACAGAGCGGCGCCCACTAAAAGGCGCGCCACACACTGGTTGTCAAAACCAATCACCTTCGACCATCAGGACTATTCCGACAATATCCGGAATGCAGGATGGACTGCCCTGATATTGGATCCTATAATCAATGGATTCCAATTTACACGAGTCCTCATGGATGGCGGCAGTGACATAAACCTGATATATCAGGACACAATCCGCAGGATGGGGATAAACCCAACCAAAATTCGCGGTAGCAACACCTCCTTTAAAGGAGTAATGCCAGGCCCATATGCCCATTGTACAGGCTCCATACTGCTAGAAGTTGTGTTCGGTTCATCCGGCAACTTCCGTCGTGAAAGGTTACTCTTCCATATCGCCCCGTTTAAAAGCAGCCATCAAGCACTATTGGGACGCGAAGCTTTCGCCCGCTTTAACGCAATACCGCACTATGCATCTCTAACACTTAAAATGCCCGGTCCACGCGGCATCATCTCGTTAAAAGGAAGTATTAAGTGTTACTCAAGCATGGAAAAACGGGAGACTGCCTTGACAGCCCCACAACTATCCGGCTCTACTAGGCGAAGAACCTGCATTGGTCATTCACTCTTCGGACATGGCTAGACGAGTCCGGCGCCTACTCGCAGCACACCCCCATACGAGGGGCTGCATGCATGTATAATAAGAGACAATAAAGCTCAACTCAATTCACTTCTTCGAACAATACTTTGTGTATTTACTATTAAGTACATATTTTGCACGATCCTTTTTTCTTTAAAAAAAACTAAGTTCCTCTCTTTTACAGATGAACAACGTGCTACACCCGTCCAGGATACGGCACAACAGAGACACAGGCGCAGACGTGCAGTAGGGACCCGTTACAAGGATTCTTTTCAGATTAAGACCCTGCGTAAACCTTTTTTTACTGTCTCTTGTTGATATACATCCCCCGGCTCCTTAGTATAACCGAGGAGGAGGCTGGTGTTTTGGCATTGACTGCATCAGAATTTTTGCGCGTACCTGGACATCAGGGGCTTAGGGCATTATTCTGCCCATTTTCATAAAGACCGAATACCTTAGGGAGTATTCGGCGTCTCGAGTTAGGACTTATATGCATCAGCTCCGAATCATGTCTTTGGTCAAATGTTGGGTTGCCCGGCTCCTGTGTTTTGCTGCCTTACGTTCCGTTTTCACGGCTAACGCGGCACCAGGAGAACCACTGCGATTGTGCCCCGGTTCGGCCGGGCGAGCACCTCAGTGGAGAAAGCCGAAAACTGACTGTCATGATATAGCGAGAGACTGGTCAACCACTCGATGACTTACAGGAATGTTTAGGATTCCTCCGCATTAACGAAGGACCGGTTTTCGGTCAGGCACATACGCACCCCGAATGCGGGCGAGTGCGGTGCCCCCAGGGGCTATATCGTAGCCCCACCCTCGAACTCCCATGGCTAAGTGAAAGTGATAAAGCATTATAGTCCGGTTGCCTGGTTTGCTACGCTATCACCTCCTTAACAGGACCAAGACGTTGGATTAAGTGTGAAAAACGCTCTTTTTTTGCAAACACCCCCGCACTATGTGCGTGGGGGCTGAAGCCAAGGACTGCCATCTTTCAGGTTATATACACATATACATAAACGGCCGCACAGGGAGTAATTTACTACTTGAACGCACAAGTATAAAAAGCTCTCATATTATATTGAAACATTGTTTTCACAGATCATACATGTCATCTAAAACAAAATATCCTTCGACCACTGCGTCTCTATTAAACGAGCGCCCGGTAGGACTTCTTCAAAGTAGTGCTCGGCAGGTACTCGGTTTCTGTCCGAATCTTGGGATGCAACATCGGTGGCCTTCATCTCTGCCCATTATGTCTTGACACGGGAAAGAGCCATCAGCGCTCCCTCGATACACGCCGACCGCCTCATCTCGTCGATATGCGGCACCGCACCAAGGAACTACTGCACTAATCCAAAATAGCTCTTCGGCTGGGGTCCGCCCGGCCACAAGTGGGTCCGGACATGCTTCATGGCAAAGCCGGACAACCGATTCAGTTTGGCCATTCGGCCAACCAATCGGTCAGCGACAGAGGACGATCCAGACTATGGAATTGAGACCAATATAGCTCTTCCCTTTTGTGCCCCTTCTGGCCCTGGAAGTGCTCAACCGCGTCCGCAGCGCTCGCCGTCAAGTCCAGATAAGCATCCTCCGAACTCCACAACTTATCCATTTGAGCATACTTTGGATCTGTGTATTTTCTCCGCAGCAGAAACAGTTTTCCAGCCACAATTGCCCCGATCTGACTCAGCTCCTCCTTGGCAGCTCTCAACGCCGCTTGGGCACTCTTGGATTCAGCGGCGGCCTTTTTTAGGCCCTCTTGTTCCGCTTGAAGTTCTTTTTCAAGAACCTCACAGCGATCGGTAGTATTCCTTAACTTTTTGGCCATATCGGCCATTTCCTCCTTGCTTCGGCAGTGAGCAGCCCGTTCGGCTTCTAGCTCTTCGGCTGCCTTTAACGCAGCCGCATTACTGATTCAGGCCTGCTCTTTTGCTCGGGCGAGTTCCGCCCGTAGCTCCTCCACGGCAGCGACACCATCTGCATTAAGCATACGAATAGTAAGACATGGGCGTCAGGCCCCCTTACCAGGTGTCCGCATAGAAGTCGCATACCTTGTGACTCATCAAACCGTTTATTGACCAGCGTGATGTCCGCATCCGCCTCGTCAAGTCGCCGCATCAGTTCGGCATATTCATCAGTCCGGCTGGCCTCCGGACGCCCCGCCACCTGTTTAGGAGCGGCGATATGTTATAACTGAGAATTTGATCCTCGGCACGTTGTCAATTTTGACAACCTACCGAGTCTCAGGGGCTACTATCTATACAGGGCACATTTTATATGCATAACTGTCAGAAGGTACATCATTTTTACGTACCTCAAACCCCGTTAGTAAGCTTCTGACGGCTTCATGCAATCCACTCTCCGCGGATGCAATTCTTTCAAACACCGTACCCATTAGAGCACGGTGATCCTCTGAAATAACCGCTTGCCCGAGCAGATCCTTCAGCTCCTCCGACCGCACACCACCTGGCGACGGACCTTCCGGCCCTGCCGGACTTGGGGGAGCCCTCCGCGACGACACCTCCGGGTCGTCTGCTTCACATGAGGGTGCGGCAAGTGGAGGCGTTTCGCTCTCCATCATCTCCGGAAGAAGATCCTCCGAAGACGAGCTCTGCTAAGAAGGGCTGAGGTCCGAACTACAAGGTACAATTTCGGTTATCTTCATAAATAAATACGGAGATGTTCCTTATTTACAAAACCCCTTCTTTTTAACTTACGGCTCGCTGGAGGGCTGATCCCCTTGGGGAAATAATGCGGCTGGGTTACTTCCCGGCGCCGGACTCTTTGCCGAAGATCCCTTTCCCCTCTTTGAGGCCTTGACCTCCGGATCTTCCAAAGAGGTCCTCTTCTCTCCTCGAGAGGTGGGACTCTTAATCCCTCCTTCCTCGATGGCCTCCTTCATAAAGGCAGTTGCTTCCCCGCTCCGCCCTTCGCCTTCTTTAAAAGGCGTGACCTTCAACATCTTGGTCAGCATGGGATCCGGCATGGTCTCTGGGAGGGGAGCCGGACACCTTATCAACTTTGCCTTGGCTATCCATTCCTTTTCAAAAAACAGCTCCTTTAAAGGGCACATATATAAAATAAATGAAGGAACGGCTTGTCCGGTTACAGGACTACTTACTTGAGTATCCGGGAGATTGCAGCTTAGTCTTGCATCCTCGGTCAAATCCGGACACTTCTCTTGTGATCCGAAGAATAGTTTATACATCTCCATGGGCGTCGTGCCCATAAAATTTTGGAGAGCTCGTGGACCCTCCGAATTAAATTCCCACAAGCGGAGGGGGCGACGTTTGCAGGGCAGAAGACGCCGGATCACCATAACCTGTGCCACTGCAACCAGATTGATTCCTCTTTCCTGGAGGTCTCGAATACGGCCCTGCAGCAAGGGAACGTCCTTGGACGGCCCCTAGTCGAGCCCCTTGTTGACCCATGATGCCAGCCACTGTGGTGGACCTGAGCGGAAGGCAGGGAGCGCCGCCCATTTGGTGCCCCTGGGAGCGGTGATATAAAACCACCCCGTTGCCACAAATCAAGCTCCTCTTGAAAAGAGCCCTCGGGCCATAGAGCATCAGCACATTTGCTTATGACCGCCCCTCCGCACTCTGTTTGTTGCCCCTCAATCATCTTTGGCTCCACCTTGAAGGTCTTGAGCCACAATCCAAAATGGGGGGTAATATGGAGGAAGGCCTCACATACCACAATGAATGACGAGATATGGAGGATGGACTCCGGATTCAAGTCATGGAAATCAAGCCCATAATAAAACATGAGCCCCCGCACAAAGGGATCCGTCGGGAAGCCTAAACCCCGAAGGAAGTGGGACATGAACACCACGTTCTCGCCGGGCTCAGGAGTGGGAATGACCTGCCCTGGAGCAGGCAGCCTATGTGAGATCTCGCCGGTTAGGTACCTGGCGTTGCGCAGCTTTAGCACGTCTTCTTCTGTGATAGAGGAAGACATCCATCGGCCGTGTTGGTCGGATCAGGACATCGTCGAAAGTCCGAAGCGCCTGAATCTGAAGCTTTGGGTTTTGGAACTCGAAGCGCGAGGCAAACTCGATGGAGGGTGTAAAAAAGAAGAGGGCCTTGGTCTCATTATAAAGAGGTTGAATACCAAGAGCCCACACCATGGTCGATTAGGACTCGCCTTCGATAGAGGAGGCAGGCCAGCGGGCCCGGTTGGGTTACCCACGTCCGTATTGATGAGAATCCCGGAATAAGGGGGGCACGATCTATGCTTTGATAAGACATGCCAAGGAAACTGCCTCGCTAAACACGCTGAGGTGGAACAGTAAAAACGATTTGTATAAAGGCCTGGCCGTGGTGTGATGTCACGCCGCGGAATACGTCAACAGATCTGTGCAAAAAGTTATTCTCTCTACGATGTTATGTGGAACTTGTTTTGCAGAGCCGGACACTATCCTTGTGTTCAAAACCTTCTATGAAGTATTCGGAGGAGGAACCCGCCTTGCAATGCCGAAGACAATATGCGCGCCGGACTCATCGTCATTGAAGCCAGGTTCAGGGGCTACTGAGGGAGTCCCGGACTAGGGGGTGTCCGGATAGCCGGACTATCGTCACGGCCGGACTCCAAGACTATGAAGATACAAGATTGAAGACTTCGTCCCGTGTCCGGATGGGACTTTCCTTGGCGTGGAAGGCAAGCTTGGCGATACGGATATGTAGATCTCCTACATTGTAACCGACTCTGTGTAACCCTAACCTATCTGGTGTCTATATAAACCGAAGGGTTTTAGTCCGTAGGACAACAACTTCATCATCAACAATCATACCATAGGCTAGCTTCTAGGGTTTAGCCTCCTTGATCTCGTGGTAGATCTACTCTTGTACTACCCATATCATCAATATTAATCAAGCAGGAGTAGGGTTTTACCTCCATCGAGAGGGCCCGAACCTGGGTAAAAACATTGTGTCCCTTGTCTCCTGTTACCATCCGCCTAGACGCACAGTTCGGGACCCCCTACCCGAGATCCGCCGATTTTGACACCGACAACTGCCATGGGTTGATGGACTAAAATTAATGTTTCTGTGTGTTTTCTGTTTATTCAGTGCATTTTACGTATTATGATTATCCTCAAAACGTTCTGCACTGTTATATATATGTTTAATAATGCCAGAAAAATGATGCTGAAAATTATGTTTTAGTTTTCTAAATAGAATGGAACCAACGAGAAATTTATTTAGAATTTTTTTATGAATTGATGTTTGTGTCATTTTATGGCATATTAATGTTCATCTCATGGTAATATCAATAAATGATGTATTATTAAATTTTTGTTGGAAAATCGATATTACACATGAGATTAATGTGATCATTTTTGTAATATAGACCAACGTTGTTTTACATTTTTTTAATCACCCTGTTAATTCCTCATTTTTTTCTGCCCAACGGTGATATAATTTTGGAGTTTACTTTTTGCATGAAGATTGATCAAACCAACGTAGGTTAATTTTTGTGAAATTTAATTTTAATTATGATGTTCTTTTCCGCTTATGATATTTTGAAATCATGACAACTTCCTGTCCTCGTAGTCTCGAGAATATCAAACCACTCACGGGAAACAACTTCCAAACTTGGAAGGACTCATTGCTTTTGCATTTGGGTTGGCATGGGGTTGACCTTGCACTAATGGAAAGTAAACCAGTGGAACCTAAAAAGGATGCCACTGGGTATGCTGAGCTTAAGAAAGCCTACGACAGTAAAGTTGAGAAGTGGGAGAGGTCAAACATAATGGCACTCCTAATTATGAACCTCTCCATCTCGACTGAGATTAAAGGGGCTATTCCCCCTAATGAAAGTGCTGCCGAATATTTGAAATCAGTGGAAGAACAGTTTAAAGGCTCGGAGAAAGTGTATGCAGATGAGCTTTTGCACAAGCTGCTTGCAAAATATGAAGGAAATGGAAATGTGAGGGAGCATATTTTGAGCATGAGCAATGTCGTGGCAAAGCTTAAAACCATGAAGTGTGACTTGAGCGAAGAGCTTCTTGTGCTCCTAGTTTTTAATTAGGTCACTACCCTCACAGTTCAATCCATTCAAGATAAACTATAATTCTCTTGAAATCAAATGGAAACTACCTGAACACATTGCACATTGCATTCAGGAGGAAGAGAGAATTAAGAGTGAACAGAAAGATCAAGCTTTCCATGTTAGTTATGGGAAAAGGAAGCATGAGAAACATGCTCATAACAATAATGTGCCCAACAAAAAGCAGTATTTCAAAAAGAATCCTCAAAAGCCTAAGTAATGCAACGAGGCAAGTTGTTCACGTTCCGCTCCTCCAATGGTTACTTCAGTTAATCTTGCAAATGCTGCTGGAGAAAGACTTTGCAATTTTTGCAAGTTGCCAAATCATGTCAAGGCGGACTGTCCAGGTTTTCTTAAATGGCTGAATAAAAAGGGTAAGGATGAGTTCACTCTTGTAGATGAATCTCTATATGTTGATTTTTCTGAATCTACATGGTCGATTGACTCAGGTGCGACTGTTCATGTCGCGAATTTTTTGCAGGGATTCCATATAAGCCACACCCTAAAGGGTACAAGAAGACTTAATGTCGCGAATGGGAAGGAGGCTGAAGTAGAAGTCGTGGGCTCCCTCACCTTGAAGTTCCACACCGGTTTCCTACTTCAGCTCAAGGACGTTCTTTATGTGCCTACTTTGAGTAGGAATTTGATTTCAATTTCATGTTTAGATTATTTTGGATTTCATTGTACCTTAGGGGAGAAACAATGTGAAGCAGCACAAAGGTTGTGGAGGAGCAACTCCACCTTGCTGCTACAATGTGTACAACACAAGTGTTGAAGGAACAGCTTCAACGTGCTGCACTAGATATCGCTCTAGAGGCGAATGTAGGTTGATAGGGCAGCAAGAGTTCAATCCAGAACTCCTAGGGCACAAGATCTACTCCAAGATCTTAGATAAGAACAACAAGTTCTATTATAGGTAGGGGTACATAGTCTCCGTCCAAAGTAGAGGTGAGGACCTCTATTTATAGGGCTTTGGGAAGCCTCCACATACTCCTACTTATAGCTGGAATACTCTAGAAACATTATTTAAGGTTCACCATTCTACTCATAGCTACTCAAAACTAGAATACTCTAGAAAACAGTAGGTAGGATAAAGAAAAGAAAAGAAATACTAGACCACAACAGAAGTATCTAGAAGTAGCCAAACAGATTTGACATATGATTATATTTTCATGTTCCTCATCTACTGTTCCTCATCATTCTCCCCTGGTTGTTTGGAACTCGCCCTCGAGTTATCTTCATAGAGTGCTTCTTCTGGATGGTAGAGAGTCAAGTCCGCAACATTGAAAGTGTTGGAGATACCCATGTCGCTTGGAAGATCTATCACATAAGCATTATCATTTATCTTCCTCACGATAGAGAAGGGCCCATACCTTCGCTGCCTAAGTTTCCCTTTAACACCTAAAGGCAGCCTCTCTTTTCGAAGGTAGACCATCACCTTATCACCGGCTTGGAATGATTTTAGCCTCCTTTTGCAATCAGCAAGTTGTTTATATTTCTGATTTTGTGCTTCCAAAGCACCGTGAATCTCTTCAAATAACTCGGTGTAATTATAAGCAAAGGACAATGCTGATTTTGAGTTTCCCCTTGATGGTAGCTTCACCAGGTCCACCACATGTGATGGAACTTTAGTGTAGACAATGGAAAAAGGGATCCTTCCTGTGGATCTATGCTTGGAGTTATTGTAGGAGAATTCTGCAAGAGATAAAGCCAAATCCCATTGTCCCTTTCTTTCTCCACAAATGCAACGGATCAGATTACCCAAAAACTTGTTCACCACTTCCGTTTGTCCATCTGTTTGTGGATGAGCAGTGCTAGAAAATTTCAATTCAGTGTTGAATTGCTTCCACAAAGTGAGCCAAAATGCAGCAAGAAACTTGCTATCACGGTCTGAGACGATGGACCTTGATACTCCATGAAGTCTGACCACTTCTCGAAAGAATAGGTTTGCCACATGATGAGCATCTGTTGTTTTGCGGCATGGGATGAAATGAGCCATCTTAGAGAATCTATCCACGACCATGAATACAGCATCACTTCCTCTTCTTGTTCTTGGCAAGCCCAAGACGAAGTCCATAGAAATGTCCTCCCATGGAGCGACAGGAACAGGCAAAGGCATGTATAACCCTGTGTTCTGGACTTGGCCTTTGCAGGTCTGACATACGGGGCACCGTTGAACGAACTTTCCAGCATCTCTCTTTAGTTGTGGCCAAAAGTAGCAAGCTTCCAGGTTAGTGATAGTCTCGTCCCGTCCAACATGGCCACTAAGATCACTTGAATGGAGCTCTCTAACCAGCTTGTCACGTAGAGAACTTCTTGGAATGCACAAACGATCATTTTTGAAGAGATACCCATCTTGCATCAAATAGTCATCACCTAATGGTTGGCCCCTTGCGTGCTTTACCCAAACATGGCCAAAGTCTTCATCACCCTCATACAACTCCTTTATTTGATCCATGCCCGGAAGTTCAGCTTCAAAAGAAGTCAAGAGGCATGCACGACGAATCAAAGCATCGGCCACTCTGTTAGTTATTCCAGATTTATGCATGATGAGATAGTTAAATATCTCCAGATATGCTGCCCATCTTGCTAGCATGCGGTCAACATGCCTTTGATTTCTAAAATGCTTCAAGGATTGATGGTCGCTATAAACAATGAACTCTTTAGGCAGCAAATAGACTTCCCAAGTTTTCAACGCTCTGAAAATGGCGTATAATTCTTGCTGATAGGTACTCCCTTTCTGTCTAGCTTCACTTAACTTCTCACTAAAGAAAGTAATGGGCTTCCTTTCTTGAGATAGGACAGCTCCAATGCCTACTCCACTTGCATCACACTCCAACTCAAAAGTCTTGTTGAAATCAGGTAGTACCAAGACAGGAGCTTGTGATAGCTTTTGTTTAATCTCATTGAAGCTAGCTTCAGCTGCTTCTGCCCATTGGAACTTTCCTTTCTTCAAACACTCGGTAATTGGTGCCATGATAGTGCTGAAATTCTTAACAAATCGCCTATAGAAAGTTGCAAGGCCGTGAAAGCTTCTTACCTCAAAAATGGTCTTAGGAGTTGGCCATTCTCGGATTGCTTCAACCTTAGAATCATCAACACGAATGCCGTCACATGTTATGACGAATCCTAGGAAAAGAAGTTGTGTTTGCAGGAAAACGCATTTCTTCAAGTTGACGTAGAGCTCATTTTTCCTTAGTACTTCTAGCACCTTCCGAATATGATCAAAGTGTTCATCCTCATCCTTGCAATAGATCAAGATGCCATCGAAAGAGACCACAACAAAGTGGGATAAGAAGGGTCTAAGGACTTGATTCATTAAGTGCATAAAGGTACTTGGTGCATTTGAGAGTCCAAATGGCATGACTAGCCATTCAAACAACCCTTCCTTTGTCTTGAAGGAGGTCTTCCATTCATCCTCGGGTCTTATACGGATTTGATGATATCCACTTCTTAAATCTAGCTTTGTGAACACTCTTGCTCCACTAAGCTGATCCAACATATCATCCAGACAGGGAATAGGGAATCTATACCTTACGGTGATCTTGTTAACGGCTCTACTGTCCGTACACATGCGCCAAGATCCATCTTTCTTTGGCGCAAGTAGGGCTGGTACAGCACATGGGCTAATACTTTCTCGAATGTGCCCCTTTTGCAACAATTCCTCCACTTTCTCCTTCAATATATCATGCTCCTTTGGGCTCATTCGATAGTGTAGAAGATTAGGAAGACTTGCTCCCGGAATTAAGTCAATTCTATGTTGAATTCCTCTCATCGGTGGCAAGCCATGTGGCTCCCCAAGTATGTTCTGAAATTCTGCCAATAAACCATGTACCTTTGCTGGAATTTCAACAGTCAGGTGCACTTCTCCCTTTACAACAAGTGCAGCACACAAATCTGCCTCCTTCAAATCTTCCATAAACTCATGAGAGGTATGGGAGATAGTTAACATAGTTTTCCCCTCCTCCTTAGAGGTATTACCTTCGGTTTTGTTTGGTAAGATAATGATCCTTCTCTTGTTCCAAATGAAAGAGTAAGAATTTTCCTTGCCCTTGTGTGTAGTATCCACATCAAATTGCCAAGGCCTCCCAAGAAGAACATGGCTGGCATCCATGTCAACCACATCACACAACACATTTGAGCGATAATGCTTACCCAAAGAAAGTGGCAGGTTGCATTGTTTGGTGATCCTCATATTCACTCCTTTCTTGATCCATCCAATAGTGTAGGGATTTGGATGATCATGTGTTTCAAGCTTTAAATGGTCCACCAACTTCTGGGAGATAAGATTCTCGCAGCTGCAACTATCAATCACTAGATTGCATACCTTGCCATTCACCGTGCATTTGCTCTCAAATATTTTCTTCCGTTGTGTGTCATCGAGTAGTGGTGTGGAACATAGGACACGCTGGATCACATATACCACCTCTTCACCTTCTTCTTGACAAACCTCTTGTCCGTCTACATCTTCAGATTCGTATTCTTCCTCATCGCTTTCACCATCATGGATAGTCATGTTAACAAATTTCCTTAGTGGGCAACCGCTGGATATGTGTCCCTCTTTACCACATTTATAGCACTTTGGGCCTTCATTTGCCTTACCCTTGCCTCTAGTTTGCTTCGGGATGGGCTGTTTTGTTTTTGGTGGAGTGGTCTTTTCTTCCACTCTATTAGGTTGGCTCCTAGATGAGCCTTCGGTATGAGGATATGGAGGATATGGAGCCTTAGTTGTCTTTCTCATCCTCACAAACCTCTCGGCCTTTAAGGCTAGAGCTTGTGCTTGATCAACGGACCAGATTTGTTGCATCATCAATCGATCTTGAATAGCATCATTGAGACCATTGATGTACCTTGCAACTTGTTGCTCTTCAGTTTCAGCAAGGTTGCACCTCACTTGTAGCCTTAGAAACTCCTCCGTGTAATCTGAAATAGTCCTATTTCCTTGAGCACAATTTTGAAATTGGATAAATAGGATCTGGTCATAATCAGCGGGAAAAAAATCTCCCTTTCAAGAGGCCTTTCATTTGTCGCCAAGTTCTAACACGAGGTTCTCCTCTCAGACTGCGCTCCTCTTGAACGCGATGCCACCATGCACTGGCTCCTCCTTTCAGCTTGTATGCGACCAAAGGAACTCTACGATCTTTCGGAACCTCCATGACCTCAAAGAAAGTGTCCACTTCATATAACCAATCCAGGCACCCTTCAATGTCAACATTTCCATTAAAACTTGGGATCTCAGCTTTCACCTTGTATGTTTCTCTTGCATATGTAGGGTTGGGTGCTCTCCGATATGCGTAGAGATTTGGTTCTTCAAGGGCATCATCATATCCTTCACCTTCAGAAGCCTCAACATAAATTGGCCTTCTTGAAGCACGTTGAACAACATGTTGTCGTAGCGATCTTGCTCCAAGATTACCTCTCCTTCTTCCTTGATGAACATCTTCCTCTTCTTTAGATGAATCTCCTTCATTGGTAGCAGGGGGACACCCTTTCTTATCATCTCAACCAGCTGGTCAAATCTCCTATTTAGATCTTCACGCAGCTCTTTGATTTGTTGTTCAGCAGCATCCACCCTCTTCTCCAATTGCTCTATTGCTTGGTGCAACTTGCTCTCGAAGAGGACAACAAGAACGATTATGGGTCAACCAGGCTCTGATACCACCTGAAGCAGCACAAAGGTTGTGGAGGAGCAACTCCACCTTGCTGCTACAATGTGTACAACACAAGTGTTGAAGGAACAGCTTCAACGTGCTGCGCTAGATATCACTCTAGAGGCGAATGTAGGCTGATAGGACAGCAAGAGTTCAATCCAGAACTCCTAGGGCACAAGATCTATTCCAAGATCTTAGATAAGAACAACAAGTTCTATTATAGGTAGGGGTACATAGTCTCTGCCCAAAGTAGAGGTGAGGACCTCTATTTATAGGGCTTTGGGAAGCCTTCACATACTCCTACTTATAGCTGGAATACTCTAGAAACATTATTTAAGGTTCACCATTCTACTCATAGCTACTCACAACTAGAATACTCTAGAAAACAGTAGGTAGGATAAAGAAAAGAAAAGAAATACTAGACCACAACAGAAGTATCTAGAAGTAGTCAAACATATTTGACATATGATTATATTTTCATGTTCCTCATCTACTGTTCCTCATCACAATGTTTTTTAAAGTATTGTAATAAGGATGTTGGTCTCGCCGTCCGATGAGGCAAACTTTGTATGTTAAATCTTTCTGGTTATCCTATGTGTGTGAATCTCTGCGAGATGAATATGAATGAACGCAATCATAAAAAGAATGGGAGAAGTATCAATCCTTCTTCGAAACTGTGGCATCGTCGATTTGGCCACATTTCGAGGGGAAGAATGGAACGATTGTTTAAAGAAGAAATACTTCATCCGCTAGATTTCTTTGATGCGGTCAATTGTATTGACTGTATTAAGGGAAAATATGTGAAAACAATTAAGAAAGGAGCAGTAAGAGCCACATCGGTCCTTGAACTTATTCATACTAACATATGCGGATCTTTTAATGTAATGTCTATGGATGGTTTTGATTCCTTCATTAGCTTCACAGATGATTTCTCTCGCTATGGCTACATTTACCCCATACGTGATCGATCCGAAGCTTTGGACAAATTTAAGATTTATAAAGCCGAGGTTGAAAATCAACTCAACCTAAAGAGCAAAGTAGTACGGTCTGATCGCGGGGGAGAATATTATGGCAGGCATGCTCCTTAAGGGCAAATTCCAGGACCGTTCGCTAAATATCTTGTTGAAAATGGAATAATTGCCCAATATTCAATGCCTGGTGAACCTCAGCAAAATGGCGTAGCTGAGTGTCGCAACCGCACTCTTATAGACATGGTACGTATCATGCTTAGTCATGCGAACTTACGAGTAAGCCTTTGGATGGAGGCATTGAAAACAACTGCACACATCCTAAATTTTGCTCCAACTAAGTCAGCACCGAGCACACCTTACGAGATGTGGGCGGGAAAGAAACCGAGCTTGAATTACTTGCGAGTGTGGGGCTGCCCGGCTGAAGCTAAAGTATTCAATCCACATATTAAGAAATTGGACCCAAAGACAGTTAGTACTTTGGGAGAGTACTAAAGAAATTCAATATGCATAAGTGCTCTTCCTCACCTGCCCCAATAGTTAAGGGCGATAAGTTTGGGACATTCCAATGTCCAAGGAACCAAAATGAAACTGATCAGATGAAGTCGGTTCCTTATGCTTCAGTTGTCGGAAGCATCATGTATGCTCAAGTATGTACACGCGCTGACTTAGCTTTTGTAACCGGGATGCTTGGCATATTTCAATCTAATCCAGGACCGGACCACTGGAAGGCCGCAAAAAGGCCTTGCGTTATACGCAAGGAACTAAGAATTTCATGCTTACATATAGAAAGTCTGATAACATGGACAAATATGATCGCATGGTGAGTAACGCTTTCTACTTGCTTGCATAATGTAAGTATTTCATAACTATAGTCTTAAAGGTCAGTCAAATTTTCAATTCATTTGCACTATTATATAAACCAACCTGTTTTAGTAGACTGCACATATTTCCTTCAATTTTCAGAAAGGCAAGGTAGGCAGGTTTTCATTATGTTGTGTTCAAACCTTCTACTAATATTTATTGGGACAATCATACTACTACATACTAATGGTGGTAATCTCAGACAACATTTAATTGGATAATGTGGTTTTTAGGATAAACATGTTTGGAATTTAGTTGGAAAAATATGGTGAATGGCCCATACAATTTTTATGAGTATTTGTCAAGAAAATTAGTTTGGAGCAAATGTCTTTTAAGAACGCACGGGGAATAATCTAGTTACAGGAAATTATGAGACAAACTAGTGCCATGCGATCACACAAAACGGAATTAATTAACCATCCATGGATTCATAATGACCTTCCCGCATTTTTTGAAGGATTCATAATGCCGCATGTTGAATTTTTTTTTTTTTTGCTAAGATTGGCCAATCAGCGCATGGTGATTCTTGAAATAAATGGAGCACTAGCACCTCCGCCAATTTTCACTTCAATATCGCACCCGTCAGATGTGGCTTTTGCAGAGAAACCTGAATTGCTCATTTTGTGGTAAATACTGTCCCAGCTATTCTTGAAGCTATCGACTCCGCCGATCTCGCAATAAGCCTGCATGCGTAACATTTGTAGTTTAGCGGCCAGCCATCATTTGGTTGAGGTGTTAGGAAAAGGTAGACCATACCTTATTAGTAGAGGAAAAGGGACCCCACGGGGTACTCCAGGCAACCAGATATTCCCGGTCCTGGCCATCTCTATTCTTGCTGCGGTAGACAACGGCCGCTGCCGAACCAGATGTCTCGCAGGCAGCTTTGACGTGATGGAATGCTGCCCACTGGCCGTTGCCTATCCGAGCAGGGCAGGGAGGGCTGCCAATGTGGCCATGCCAGTCGTGGTAGTCAACTTGGTACAGTGTGTCGCCTGTCGCGTTATATACGAGGCACGACGTGGACACTAGGCCGCCGTGCATTCTCTTGAGATCATCCACATAACTTGACGCCTTGCCTTCCTTATCATCCTCGTTCACCTGATTCAGGGCCTCTCGTGCTCGGTCTTCCTGCGTCTTTGGTTTACCCATGTACCTCGTCATTTTATTCAACTTGTAGTTGTCCACTACTTCACCAAAGCAATTCTCAGCCATCATCAGTTCTTTTCTGACCCTTTTTTCTTCTACCTCCCTCGTCTGTGTTTCAAGGTTTTCCTGCATGTTTGGAGACACTTATTTTTTCACAAGGAAAAAAAGCAAAACACTTTGTGTATGGATGCATCATACTAGATTTCTGCCCACGGACAGAACATGCGGGAAATGCTACTCCCTCCGCTCCTAAATATAAGTCCTTTTAGACATTTTAAATGGACTACAATATACGGATGTATGTAGACATATTTTACAGTGTAGATTCATTCATTTTGCTCCGTATATAGTCACTTGTTGGAATCTCTAGAAAGACTTAAATTTAGAAACGGAGGGAGTAGTTATGTTGGGTTGTGCACCGTAGAGATGGCTGTGTTACACTCCTTACAAATCCACCTATGTGCCCTTCCTCGTGGCGGTAGTGTGGTGGAGTGGATGTCATGCTGCCACAAACTTCTCCCTAGTACTAGATGGGAGCAGGATGATCGATCAGATCCACAAAAGAAACTCATACCAAAGGGTGTGCAAGAAGGCGGTCAAACGTGGGCCATAGTTTCACTCATTCGTGCTTTGGTCACACAACACATAACATGGGGTGTACGAGAGTCCTCACCTAGCAAGACACTATGTTGTCCAGCCATGGCATTGACCAGCTAGCTAGACAATAAGTTCACCCAGGGGGAGCCCAAGATTTCTAGTTTAACCTCCAGGATGCCGAAGTACCTGTCCCCCTAAATGAGTACGTTGTAGTTGTAGCACGTCTTGAGTTGCGCAGGCAATTAGTCGTCCAATCCAACACCACAACAAGATATCCGGTGAAGTCGAGAGCTGCACATCGCAAGGTTCCCTCTAGACGTGTATGCAATGCAAGAAAGACTAGGGTTGAGGATCACAAGAAGGACCATACTCCCAACGTTTTTCCATGAGCCAATACTCCCTCTGGCGCCCCCAAATAGACCCGACTATAGGGAGCAGTTTGGGTGTGATCTCGGAAATGGACTTAAGGCTGGACCCCTGGGTGGGGACTGAGCCGCTTCGTGTAAGGTTTCCTGACCTTTTTGCCATCTGTGCGGAACCGTCAACATTGGTATCCTCGGCGTTCCGTGATGGCCAATGGGTGGTACGGTTTCGTCGTACGTTTGGACAAGCAGATGGCGACGACAGGACTAGACTTCGAGCCGCTCTACCACTAGTTCTCCCGGATGGCCCAGACACGGTATCATGGAAGCTAGCTCTGTCGGCAGTATTTTCGGTGAGCACGACATACCATGCGTTATATGCAGGGGCTCCCCACACACCGTGGTTAACCACACTTTGGAAAGCTCCTATTCCCCTCAAGATTAAGATTTTTGTGCGGCAGCTACTGCGTGATCGTCTCCCTTCGGGGACAGAGGTCCTTAAGCGACACGGCCTGGGGAGTGGACCGTGTCCCCTCTGTGCGGTAGAGACCGGGACCCATATCCTTTTCTCATGTACGGCGGTGAGGGTGCTTTGGACATTCGTCCGTAAGGCTTTGGGGCCCGACTGTGAGGCCTTGAACCTTGTTGACTTCCTCCAGAGGAGGGCCACGCAGCATGCACAACACCACCAGCTATTTTGTCTTATTTTTGCGGCAATGTCGTGGACGCTGTGGACTACGCGCAATAAAATGGTGATAGAGAAGATCTTCCCGAGGAAGGCGTCTAACTCCTTCAAATTCCTTGCTTTTTCGCAGCACTGGCACCCGCTCTCCAAGCGGCGTGATCGGATCACCTCGGCGGCAATGATGGATGCCCTACTGGCTGCAGCGCGTCGGCTATCATCTGCTTAGTGCCGCTTGGCGGCTGCCACTAGGTGGCCTTTTTTCTTGTTTCTCTCTTGTTTTCTTGTGCTTGTCTGTGCTGCTGCCCCAGCCGTCGCTTGTCGTTTGAGTTTGAATACTTGATATATGGACCGTTGCTTTATTTATAAAGCGGGGCGAAAGTCTATTTTGAGAAATGGACTTAATATATCAGTCGACCGGTCGTCTCAGAAGTGGGCATACAACCTGTTGCCCACCACTGTTTTGGTTGAATGTACCTTTCTAAGTGGGCAGTTGGTCAGCGATCCGATCAATAATGAATTGAAAGCCATCGTCCCATATAATATGTACTACGTGTTTCTTAAAACAATACCATGATCCAACGCAAAAATAAGAACCATGTTAACTTTTCCACGAGCACTGCTACAATGTCACCAGGACGACAAGAAGACAAGAAGCGGTTGAAGCTAGGGATTGACCCTGACCATGAGCAACGTCCATTGACATAGTCCTCCGGTGTGGACTTGGTGTTTCCACTATGGAAGGCTGAAGCATGTCCTCTGCATTAAGAACGACAGTGTCGTTTCGGGTCTGCACTAGAACACCCTGATCTTCTAAGAACGATAGTGCGCCAGATTTGGGTTTTAAGCTCAGGATAATATTACTGAAATTTTATAAATAAAATAACTTATTTCTAAAAAATGGAATGCCAATGTGTTTTCTAGAAGACCGCTTAACCATAGCACAACTGATTCCAGCACCGAAGATAATGGAATAGAACAGGAATGTTAATGTAAAAGAGATAATAATTGTAACAAAGGAGAATTGCAAAACACAGAGGAAAAAAGAACGGGAGGAAGGGCACCCATGCCTTCCCAATGATCGACGTAGGTACGTACCTGTAAAGTTAGGTTATGTAGTTCATGTATTGACATTTTCTCTATCTCAACTTCTAGTTCCTCTAGTTCATGGACAATATCCTTAATCCGAGGTCTTTTATCCCGGTCATTGTCGACACACCTTAGTGCAATCTCAACGCACGTAGTCACTCGTATGATGTCTACTTCATGTGACGAGTATGAGCCAGGCATTGCCTGCAACCTTTTGGTCCATTTTTCACTTACCTACATCCAAGAATGGCACAGTAAATAAAGATGCACAATGTGGAAAAATTTCTCTCTATGTTCATGGTATAGATAGAGAATTTATTTTCTTTTGACCAGCATGCAAAGGATTTTCTTACGATCTTAATAAACTCCTTGGGAGACATGTCAGAACAATGGAAATATCCAGTATTTCCTGCCACCATCTTTAGAATTATGACACCAAAACTGAACACGTCAAACTTCTTTGAGATAAAGCGATCGTCTAAGTATTCTGGTGGCATGTATTCGCTGCATGATATCATAAGTATCACATACTGATAAGTACTGCAAGTTTTTCCTAAAAAGCTTCTATAAAAAATAAGCAGCTTCGAACATGACACATCAACTTACTTTGTTCCATTGACAATCTCTGTTTGATGTGTTTCTGATGAAGCAAAAACCCGTGACAAACCAAGATCTGCAATTTTGGGCATCATGCTCTTATCTAGGAGTATATTAGCAGGCTTCAAATTTAGATGGAGAATAGGTTTGTCCGGAGCACTATGAAGGTGATTTAAGCCCTCACAAGTCCCCCTGATGATGTTATAACACATGGGCCAGCCAAGTTCACAAGATCCATCTGCGAATAAAAGGAAAAAATAAAGAGAGAAAATAGGTGTATTCCCCAGACATGGATAAATAAAATACTCAATCATTTATGTTGGTGTGGACACTGAAAATTGTCGCCAATTGTTGATCATATATAAATACCTGCAATATGTTTTTCGAGGCTTTCACCCTGAATATATTCAAAGCAGAGAACCCTCTCCATTGATTTCGCCCAAATAGTCTCCCCATTGTGCTTGATGTATTTATGCCGAGATTCGTAGCAATAGCCAATTAACCGCACAATATTTTGGTGGCATACCTTGGTAAGGTCATATAATTCATTTTGAAATTGCTTATCATCAAGTCCTTGCAAGGGACGGAGCTTCTTCACAGCAATCTCTAGCCCTTTATATATCGCCTGTTAAAATCACTTGTTAGCATGATAGACTTTGTAGCCAGTTGTGCCATTATTAGTATTAGAAAATATTCATACCTTGTAAACATCTCCATGCCCACCACTGCCAACTCTCTGATCATCTGAAAAATCATTTGTAATAGTTTCGATCAAATTTAGTGTGAAAACCATGCTGCTGTTGCCTCTCCCCAGGCTATTCTTACGTTCTTCTTCCTGAGAAAGAGAGGGGAAAAATTGCATGCCTATGAGAAGAGAACATGTTCAGCATCCACAATAATAGTTAGTAATCCACTGTTGGACTCTCCAGCTAACTCTTGGGAGCTCCCATTTTTCAAATAAGCAAATTCAAACCACACCTGCTTATTTTTTTCTTCTTCTCATTATCTGTTTCTACGTTACCATGCTTTTGAAATGCACAAATTAGAAGTATTTCTGTTTTTTTTTGTCAATCTCCATTTTTTACCCAGTCATAAAAATCAAAATGGAGCACATACGTACCTTTGGAAAAAGGGCAAAAATCAAATGAACTTGGAGATATTTTTCGACCACATATCCATAATTAAGAATATATGATTCAACATATTTGATTTGAGGCTGCATGATCTAATACCCTGATCATTGAATTTGGGTGATATTTTTTGAAGATTCAAAGATACTAGTGGTTGGGGCCCGCCATTGCGGGCCGCTTGAGAGAAAGCTATGTGCACCTCACCATCATGTCAAAAAATTTAGAAAAATATTCTCGCATCACGTGGACATCACAACCATCTTAAAAGGAAAAAAGAAAAACCCTAGAAAACTTCTCTCAAAAAAAGTCTCCCTACCATCAAAAAACCTCTAAAAAATACTTTCTCACCGTGACCAACCAGCATGCGCCACATGGCGTAGCTGGTTGGCCATCATTCTAGCGCCTCTTAATGGGTTTAATGTACTAAATTGGAATTGTCGTATTTGTGCATATAACCAAAAAAAATAAACGTTTCAAAAGGCATAATCGAATAGTGTGAAAAATCGTGCATTAAAGATCATGCTATTTGAGCCATGTTTTCAGAGTATTCTCAAAATAAGTGTCTTAACTTTGTACTAACTTTAGTGTAAAGTTGTACTAAAGTTGAGACACTTATTTTGGGACGGAGGGAGTATTAAATTGTGCCATGTCTCTTGCATACCATCAGGTTAACTTCTCCACGTGCACCACTGACAAGTTCTAGGTTGTCTGAGTAACCTTGCGCCACATTTGCGACATCCTTTCTATTGGTTCTCCTGGAAAGAAAATAAGGAACTTATATGCATTGGAGAAACTTTATGTATATATTTTACATCTAGAACAAGCTAGCTTTAACCATATATGACCAATGTTTCTTGACCTCTGTTACCTGAGCAAATCACAAAGTTCGTGATTATCTATATTCAGTTATTATCGTGTGATGAGACAGAAGAGCATACTGGAAGTTCTCAGCTATCTATCCCAGAAAGAGAAAGAATAAAATAATGGGCAGAATCAGACAAAGAACCATCATACCTTTGAATGGAATAAGGGTCATTTTGCTTTGCATCTTCCTTGGACTCTTGTTTCGGAATTGCCGGTTGTTCACTGCTTACATGACTTGGTGCATCTTCCTCTTGGGTCGTTTCCGTCTGCTCTTTTTCTGACGGACCATACTCTTCATCAACCACATCGATTCTTTTTACCCTGACGTTAGGGTGCTTGCCCATGGCTTTCTTGAATGCAGACTCTGCGGCCTTCAAGTCACGTTCCTCAGCACCGGTTGCTGACCCAATCATTCCATAAATCTTCTGGACGCTTAACATATCTTCAATGCCGAGAAGCGAAGCACCATACTGTTCTCCTCTGTGGGCATTGAAACCTAGCGTGAGCCTCTGAAGGTTAGGCATTGTCCCTTCCTGAAAAATCAGGCGCAGTACGCCACACCTGAACTCAAAATACACGAGAGCACGAAATACTCCACTTGCGAAGCCGATTAGTTCTGTAGTTTGCCGCAGGACGTGCAATGAGAGCACAGTGAGGGATGGCAATCCTTGGAGGTTACTGATATCACTCCTTAGCAGTTCTCTGACAACAATTTTCAAACTGCGGAGTTTGGTAAGCTGTCCAATCCGCTTCGGGGTTCTAAAAATGGGGATCAATATCTCGATTGTCATCACTGTATCGGGAGGACTGCTTGACTCATCCATTGAAATAGCAGGATTCAGCGTGACATTTTTTAGGATACCAGTCACATAAGGCAGTTGTGTCCCACCTCCTAGACGGAGATGCAACAAGCTCTGAAGATGAACGATATCTGATGGAATGGCTTCCACTCTTGCATTTATTTCAAGTGTTTCCAAGTGTTTCAGACGTTGCATCTGTTCTGGAAGATGCACGGTGCAGTTGCATGTCGCCTGCAAATATCTCAACAGAAGCAATGCAGAGATACACTCGAGGGCGACACCTGTGCTTGGTTGATCAGCCCAAATATGGAGAATCAGTACTCGAAGAAGCTTAAACTCTGAGATGTAATTGGGCGGCAAGCAGCTGGTTAGTCCAGTATAAGCAAGTGATCGGACTTGCGAAAGCCCGATACTTGGTGGTGTGGTTGCATATGTTGCACTGCCAAACTGGAGGGACATACGACTAACCTTGTTAGAAAACCTCACTGTCCTTTGAGAATAATCTATTACACTGATAAAATTCTCTTCTTTGCACTTAGATGTAATAAAATCGTGTACCATGTGATGCACTGCATAGTACAATACCTCATCACTGTAGTTCGCATCTATCTGTTGGATCATACCCATCTTGACAAGCTTATCAAAATAGCTGTGGGCAACTATCATTTTTAGTTTCTCAGTTGGTGCACTGATAAAGCCTTCAGCTACCCATTGCTTCGCTATATCTTCCGTTAAGATAATGTAGTTTTCTGGATATATACCAAGATACAACAGACATGCCTGAACACAAATGGGAAGACTATCATAGCAAAAATACAGTACTTGTTTCAGTATCTCGTCAGAAGTTGTATTTGTTGGCAAACTGTTCTGTATTTGCTCCCAGTTCTCGACTGTATTTGCCTCTCCATGGCTTGCTAGAACACTGGATATGCTGATAATTGCCTGTGGTAAACCATCACATCTTCTTATAATCTCATCTGACACTAAATCCAATTCGCGAGATTTCTCTTTTCCAGAGCCAAACACTGCACTGGTGAACAACTCCTTTGAGTGACTGACACTGAGGGGTTCCATCTTAAATATGTACTTGGACTGATAACTGCAGCTTGCTAGAGCAACATCCTCAATTTCCGTTGTTGTTATTATCCTGCTTCCATGATTACCCTCCGGGAAAGCACAGGTAGCAACATCCCATACTGATGTAGCCCATAAGTCATCAATTATAAGAAAGTACCTAATAGAAAATGTTTGTAGAATATATTAGTACATGTCGAACAACACAAATACCCATAATAGGTTGCATACATACAATTGAGTACTATCTTCACACTTTCTAGTGTCTACCCTTGCACATTTGGGTCGGTTAGCACACTCGTACACACTTAAGCCCCTGCTCAGTTTGCCGTTTCCCATCCTAAAATCAGTGTATTTCTTGAAGTTGTTAGAAATCCAAGGCACACATCAATTATAAGAGAACAAGTAATCACACCACAACACCAAGATTTGTTGAATAGGTTCAACAATCAAATACCTAACTTCCACAACCACCTTGGTGCCTCCCCACTCGAGCCTCCTAGGGCATCTCAAACAGCATCTCCCAAAATCGCCTGCAAACATCAGAACCGACGCGCGGTGTCGCGACTCGCGAATGTCTACGGACGTGTCCGCGCATCCGAATTCTCGCAAACTGATCAGAAACTTGGGAAGTTTCAGAATGTTTGGACCTCCGCCACGTAGTACTCTGACATGCCCGACCCACACAAATCCCTTCTCCTGGACCACTTTTCTCCCACTTCTTCCCTCTCCCTTGCTTTGTATCTGCACCCTCCTAGTTCGACGCCGTCACTGTATCACTCCGGTGGCCACCTAGGCCTTGTTGGACGTCCGCCGGCCCACCCACATGCATGCCCGCCTCGGACTATGCCGCTATCCAGCCCGTATACGTCCGGCTAGGTATCCGCCGCCCCTTCCGACGCTATCCATGACGGACGCCACGCCCGGCAAGTGTTCGGCCAAATGCCATTGAACTTATTTTTAATGTCCTCGTTGTTTTTTTGGAGCAACCACGATGGCGGTGTACTCGATGATGGGTGATGAGTTGTTATGTGATGCATGGTTGTTAGCCAAAAGTGTGGACTTTGTAGGCATGAACCGGGGGTGCAGTGTTTTGGAAAAATGTCCATTCTTGGTTTCGCACCTTACAACTTGCACATGATCCATGGTCGCAATGTGTAGTCGCTAGCCATCAGTGGTACACCATCTAAAATTCCGTCATGAAGTATTACGGTTCAAGATCAATGTGCTTTTTGGTGTTTGTACAACAAGTTTTATCTTCCAGCTTTGCCTTGCCCTTGCAGGACTTCAAGTAATGACATTCGTCTTTGTTGAAGATTATATAAGGGAAGGAAGAACTCAATATTTCAGTTTGGGAAAATTTAAAATGCTCCCTCTTACCCCTCTTTTACATGTGAAGTAAGAAGGTAAGAGTTAATAAGACCACTGATTAATGAGATCACCGGCTCATATTTATTATATACTCTCTTACCTCTAATGTGAAAAAATGGGGTAAGAGTGAGCATGTTAAAACAACTCTTTCAGTTTACATAGTATGAATATCTAAGAATACAATTGTCACCCTCGCATTCCCGAGGGCCACTATGCTAGTTGTTCCAAAAAAATCTTGGAGGAGAGAAAGCTGTCAATCCTCGTATCATGCAGGGCAAGCCTACCAAATACCGACGATAGACAAAGTAGGATAGGAGGAATACATGTGAATACAAAAGATTCAGCTGGACCATTCTCGGCTTTCTGTAAGGTTGGCCATAGTGAAAATAACTTATAACTAGTAATATGTTACAGTAACATAACGCAACTCAAGATAAAGCAAGTCTACAATCTAATAAATGCAACCATCTATGATATTACTATGATACTTTGCAGTCAAGATAGTAACATAGACTAGTATCATATGCATGACACTAGTCCAAGTTACTCCTCACTATGACTAGCCGGAAGCAGCTCGGGTCCAATAGCAGCATGCACAGCGCCGATTTAAGAAACGCACTGTGGAAAAACCACGTCCTGACTTAACTCCATAAGGAATGAAATCTCCTATATTCCCACAAAAGAATAGGTTTATAGCAAACATAGAGAGTGCATAGAGTGGAAATACACTGGTGCATAGTAGTTGTAACCTTTTTTTATTTTTTTCTGGAATAATTTGATTAAGTATTGCACTCGTATTAAAAGATCCGTCAAGGAATGACTTTCATGGCATTCTGGGCGAAACAAAACTAATGGAATCACTATATACAAGTATTATTCATGCTATTTGTCCTCGAAATTTTCTTATGTTTATCCGAAGTCAACAGGAGCTATTCCTTGAGGAAACATTTAATGTGCGTACAATACTAGCTTGATCATATTTGATAAAAAAATCTATTTATTTTTATTTTTTACAATTACCAAAATATTTTTTAGAGGAAAATTACCAAAATATTTTGTGCACATAAGTTCGGTAGCACCCGGGTGCACCAAGTTCCCTTGCGTGCACCAAGTAACACCGCCCTGATGTTTTTATAACTAAAATTTTCATCCAAAAAAACCTCAAAAAAAAAACTAAAACTTGTCATCGATATAGGAAGTTGCCATGCTTCACAAGTAAAGTGGCCATCCGCGGATAACTAAAGTTGCCATTAAAAATTGTCAAGGTGGTGTTACTTCGTGCCACACATGTGACATTTATCAGGGTAAAAAAAAACGCACTGTACCTTTTATTCTGTAGATGCTCGGTGAGGTCGTGAATGAGGTCGTGCACGTCACTAGCGTCGGGTGGTTGGTGCGGACGAACTTGCGCAAGTAAGCTCCTTAGAATCCTCCTCATGTCAGGTTTCTTGGCCATCCGCACAAAAGCCCGGCAGTCGAATCCCTGGAACATGCGCTCACGCCAGAGCTGCTTGGCAAGCGTGGTCTTCCCGATTCCTGCAACACCGACAATGGATAGCACCTTGAGCTGCTCATCTCCATCAGTCAGCAAGTTGCAGAGCGTTTCGACGGCGCCGCCCTTGGCATGTAGGCCGACGACTGGATCTGCTGGCTTCTGGCCGCGGACCACCGCTGGGATCGAGACGATATCCATACGGCGGCTGGGGACGCTCCCAAGCTTGTATGTGTCGTACCGTCCATTGGCCTCCCTCATTCTATCCATGAATCCTGACAACTTACCGATCCAATCCTCTTCGGCGGCAACACAGTTGTCCATGTCATAGGATAGTTCCCGTACATCCTTCATCCAGATCCGCGCTGTAACAGGCGGATCCTGTGTCCTTGAGAGTTTGAGCAGCCTGGTTGTGAGTTTCTTGATTTCGGTCTTATGTCCAGTACCCGCGAGCTTCCTAAAAATTGAGACCATGGCACCAAGAGAAACACTATTCCAAGGCAGGAGCAGCAGATCCATGCTGCTGGTCTCCCTGCAGCGGAAGCAAAAGATATATGTATAACAAGAAGAGAAGCAGATCCATGAAGATCCCGCACAGTGCCGGTATCTACAAATATATATGTATGAGCTATGCGGTCGATGCAAAAGCTGAAGACCGCTGCATCGACCAGTGAACACAAAGTGCTTAGAAACTCACTGGTAGCCGTCGGACGGGTCCGGCTGAAACTTCTTCGGCTCCTCTTTTTTTGCGGGCGGAATCTTCAACGGTTCCCCTTTATTTCTTGCTGGCGGAATCTTGCTCCGCTCTTCCATCTTGTCATCCCCGACGGTGATAACATGGGCATTGAACTTGGCCTTCCGCAGTGCGTACACCACGCAGACCACGTCCACCTCCCCCACCACCGTCAGCGTCCCCTTCTCCATGTCCGCTGCGATCGACTTCACCCCTGGCGAATACAATTCAACAACCTAGCTAAACAGCTCACATTGCAACTGATGATCAGTGAATTTATGCGTGTATGTCTTGGTGCACGTACCGGGGATCTTGGCAACCATGCTAAATGCTCTGGCCTTGGCCCCCTCAGCAGATATGTCTACCTTGAGCACAATCTTCTGCAAAAGGAACCGGATGGATTTGAAGGAAACGGAATAACGAGTGTACAATTAATCATAGTTAGCAAGTTGGGACAGGATCAGATTCGTTACTCACCACCATGATGATCGACGGAGCAACTGAGCAAGGAGGCGGAGTTGGGGAAAGGTTGACTTGGAATTGGAAACGAAGAGAGATGGGTGGGGATCGATGAGGTGTAGATGTGGCCCCGTACTCCTGTGGAGGGACAGAAAATGCAAGGGCAGTTACGGAAGAGGGAGCACATGTGGAGGGCATCGAAATAATATCACGGAAGGCAAGTGCTAAGCATAAACAATGGGTGGCCAACCTACAAGCTGTATTTCTTTTTTCTCTCTCGAAAGGGACCTACAAAGCCATGTTCTCACTAATTTTTCTCTTCCCAAATCTTATCTGGCAACCATTCGCCGAGAGAGACGGTGGTAGTTCAGACATTTTTGCTCGCTGTTTTAGTTGTTATGGGGAGTGGCAGTTGCTTCATAATCTCATTGTCTCTCAAAAGAAAATGTCACCTCACATACAACTAAAAATGACATCAAAACGTTCACAAATGCTTCCCCTCCCAGCGAACGGTTGCCACTTAAGAGGGTCCTTTCTCTTTTGTTTTAGGCTAATGATTCCTTTCGGGGAGATCGGCTACGGGTTGTGCCGGCCGCTCGTGTGTCAAGCGATCTGCGTAATTAGTCGGGTCCCATTGCCCCACGTCCCATGCCCGCGTAGCTTCCACGCACACAGTCATGTGCAATCAGGGGCCCACCCCCATCGTCCGCCCTCCTTCCTTATCTCCTCACCACACCAGCGCTGCCTTGTGCAATATCTATTTTCTCTCACATGTCGACAATGTCCATCCCACGCCAGCGTCTCGTCGGAGATGGCTACCAGCAACCCCGAGTCAATCTTCCCCACACGCAAAATTGCCTCCAATCTTCCCCCACGCTCGGCCGCCTCCAATCTTACCCCGCGTGCAGCATCCTACCGCGGGTTCAAGCACCCACACGGGAAGCTGCATCCTATGGTGAGAGAAGCTGCAACCCAACTATGAAATGCTGGAACAGGTGGCACGTCGTGCTACGACCCCCTGCGCTAGAAGCTGCAACAGTGTATCCGATGTGCTGGAACCAGCGCCAACAAATTCTGGAACGAGACGTCCAACATGCTCGACCACACTTTCCATCTCCGAAGTGATTATAAATCAACAAATCCTTGTCAGTAACTTTAGTGTGTACTGGGACTTTGTCAAAGTCTCTGACACCAACATTAGTTCAAATTTTCACTAATGTGATGGTGTTCATGTCAATCTTCAACACAAGACCCAAAGTTACAGCCACTTTACAAATCCCAAAAAAAAACGTCTGAAGCATTCAAGTACTCTGGCAAATTTCACCCAAACAGCGTGTAGCTTCACAATTGCCTGAGAGTCATATGTTCAACTTTTAACATTGATCAATGCCTCTGCCCCAGTAGATTAAAATCACCAAACTTGCTTAAGCCCATCAATCTCCCCTTGATTGGAGACCTCATGAGACTTGCATTTTTCTATGCCCTTTACATCCCCATTTCCAATTCCAGCTAAACATATAGTTGAAACCCTCTATGAAACGAGTCTAATTGATCTCTCCGGATATGATCTTCACAGTTGCCATTGGATTGGGGGTTTCAATTTTAAGACATCTATGGAGTTCTGCACCAGCAGAACACCAAGGCCTCTAGTAGCATAACCCACAAAATTTGAAACTGGCTTCATCTGTCTTAACCAGGCACCTTCATAAGTAATGCGATTATTTTTCCAACAAATAGCACAGTGACTTAGTTTGCAACCCTTCGTGGCATGTTTGGTTACATCTGTTGCATATCACTTTAGCTCCAGCAGCGGCCCCTGACTTATTCCTTTCTACTCGAGTCTTGAAACCACCTTTCTCCTTATCTTGTCTTCCATTTTGAATGTAATTTCCTCCAACAACGTTTACATTGAGACCACAATTCAGATTCCCTGATTGACCACCTCTAGAATTACCTTTATCTGCCTCAGACACTGACTTAGACCCAAGGGCTACCTGGTGTGAGGAAGAGGAACCACCCTGCATGTTCTAGTTTTTTTTTCCACAGAAGCATTGTTTTGCGCCAACTGAGCCAGGAGCGCACCAAACCATTGTCGTTGTTGATTCAGATGAAGCCCCAGTATTTTGAGGTGGTGTCCCCGCAGAGATCTGCATACCATGCATGTGAGACTCCTCTCCATTAGAAGATCTTTCATTGTCAAGCACAAAACCCCGTCACTCAATTAATACTGCCAGGGCGACTCGGGCGGCATCCACCACCGCCGCCACTAGCGCCCCCTCCCCTGCTCCCTCCCTTCTCGCCCCGGCAGCCTGGGTCGTAGGAGCAAAGCCTCACTCCCTACACGGTGGTGGCGGGGCGGCCTCTTCCTTTCCTTTCCTCCCTCGATGCCTTGGCTATGGGTGATTTGCCGGTCCGCTCCGTGGTGGCATTGGTGTTGCCTGCTCCTTGGCTGGCCAGTGAGGATCTAGGCCCTGGGATGCGGGTAGCGCAACCAATGGGGTTGTTGCTCGCATCAATGGCCGCTGCTGGCTATTGTCTCAGATCTGTAGAGGGTGTAGGGTCTCATCAAATCTCACCTTCCAGACGGCATCAATGAATGGCACCAGCGGTTGATCGTGTAGACATGTAGCGTTGCTTCATGGCGCTGTTTGGTGACATCTAGAAGTGCTCCCCGGGTGCTTCGACGGCGGCTGTGCCACCACACCTACGAGGGCATCGTGGAGGCCGGCCATGATGGCTGGTGGCAGCGGATCTAGGGTTCCCGGCACAGATCGGTTCCTCTTCGGAGGCAGTCCTAGGGTTCTTCTAGCGTCAAGATGGTGTTCCGCTTGATGCCAGCCCTCATTGATCTAGTTGTTGACAAGTTCCGGAAAGCTCTGCCAGAGATTTTTATTGGGTACTTGATACTTGTAGATTGCTGGATCAGATAGGATTCATTCGTGTGCACCCCTATTTCAGCCCATGTGGCTTCATGAGGGCGTGACGCGAAGCTTTGTTGTCAGTTGACATTATGGGACATGTCCGTATTTCCATTTCCATGGTGGAGACAGTGGCAGAGAATTTCAAGGTAGATGTGGTCTGAGGTCTTGTAATGGCGGACCGAGTCTTCAAGGCAATGAGGACTTTTCTTCGTGATTCATGACTAGAAGCAGTGTCATCGGCAAGTGGGGCGGCAACACAGGAGGACTACAGAGTCTTAGCTTGTAGGGTGTAAACCCAAGGTCTGTCCTTAATCGGTTGTGCCTGACAGTGACCTTGTTGAAGGCATTATTTTGAGAGCTTGGCTTTTCTTCAAGGTGAAAACCTAAGATCTATGACCGGGCGACAATGGCTTGTGCATTGTTTCCTTCTTGGAGGCATCGCTTTTGGAGAATTTGGACTTCAAGTGTTGTCTTGGTGGTGGTTCGTGGTGCTGTTACAAGGAATTGATCACTGTAGCGGGATCTTTTTTATGGGCTATGTGCATCTGTAATGTCTTTCAGACATTTTGTTCTTGCAGAGACTGGGTGTATTGGTATCTCCGTGATATTAATATATTTCCAATGTAGAAAAAAGAACAAAACCCGTACTAGCATTAAAGTTCGTGTAGTATCCACTCCATCTTGCTTCCTGTGGTACTGCCAGCTCTCTCGACTGCATCTGTTGAAGCGGCCTGCCTTCCCCCCCCCCCCCTCCCCCCAAATCTTGTTTTGTCCATACCTACCTCTAATTTTGTTGGTTGCGCCCAATGACGGGGTCTTCTGCCAGGGATGGCTAATGCCAAAGAGCTCGGGCTCATCCAAAACACGAGGCCCACCAGGCCCATGGCAAGGTGCAAACCCTAGGAGACAAAGACGACCTTCGTGGTCTCCAAGAATGGAGGACGACAATGCCCCCGATCCCATCTAGCATGTAAACCCTAGACCTCTCCTATCTATATAATGGGAGGTCTAGGGCACTCATTGATCATCTATCCACAGATAAGAAAAATCTTGGTAGCAATATCATTCACACTTGTAACCCCTCGCATGAGGTACCCCTTCATTATGAATCATCAAAACTAGCAATACATAGGGTATTACTCTCTGGAGGCCCGAACCTGGATAAATCCCTTGTGTAACCTCTGATCCATGACTTACCGCTGTGCTTGGACCCCTACCGAGGGATCTGACGGTATTTTGCACTGCCAGTTGGCGCGCCAGGCACGGGCGGCGCTGGCTGGAGACTGGTCTTGGATCGGATCTTCATCTGCTTCCGGCAGCCTACCACTGGGAGAGAGGCTAATCTTTGGTTGGTTCCATTACGTTCATCACCGACAGGGCAGGCCGGGTCGACATCAACCCACCGGCTCGCTCCACAGGTACCATCTACACGAGCAGCGCCACCTTCATCACCAACACTTGCGTTGATCTCTGATTGTTTTTGCCACCCGTCTGATATGGGGCACAGAGCGAGGGTCCAATCCCGGCGACCTCCACCGCCAGCCTCACCAGTGCTTTCCCGTTCGGACTAGGGAACGCAGAGGTTGCATACAAACATGAATTTCGGCAACAACTCCAGAAGAACGTACAACTTGTCGTCATGGTTTGAGACAACTGCCACATCGACCATGCACCTAAAGGTTGTTTCCTCGACGAAAGATTTCAGATTGCAACGTCAACACGGCGGGTCTGCTGTTGCTGTCTGATCACAAGAATGCGAACATCGAACAAACCTCACCAAAGGATGGCGGGGCCAGTGGCGCCATGGCCCCACCAACCAAGGGCAGATCTCCGGGACACGGGAGCCACAATGAACAGTGGAAGGACATCATGTAGCCTGACACCTTGCGGAGAACAAAGGACGAGGTCGACGAATACGTTCCGCAACCGATTTTGCTGCACAAAGTAATGTTCGCGGAGGTAGAGGCCGAGGCAAGAGATGGGGCGCCGCACTCGACAAGCAAAACGTCGGCGCCAAAAAAGGGGGCTGAGCCTCTAAACCTGCTTGCACTACTAGGAAAATCCTTACCAGTAGCACTGTTATTTGGCTATTAGTAGCGCGGGCAGGCGCGTTACTGCTACGGTGCTACAACTATTTTTTTAGCAGTAGCGCTTGTTTGAACCAGTGCTACTGCTATCTGTATCTAGCAGTAGCGCGCCTCAGTCCATCGCTACTGCTAATACTAGTAGCGTGTCCCTTCAAACAAACGCTACTGATAAGCAGCGCTACTACTACTCCAATACCCCGCGCTACTGCTAGTATTTTTTTTTATGTTGTTGTATTTGTATTTTTACATGTTTTATACAGTTACAACATACATATACACTGGAACTATATGAAAATGGAATGTCTCATCATCATCATCGAAGTGGTACAGCATAGTCTCATCATATCAACATAGTCTCAACACAAATGATGTCGATCTCATCATCATCTCGAAATAGCGATACAAGTTATAATGATGACATGTCTCTTACATTGTCACCGTAGACACATGTTTCATCATCTACCTAAACTAAGACATACACGATAAGAGCAATCACGATGATCAAAAGAGGTATTATGTAGTAGTTTTTGTAGCGGCGCTGGTTCTGAATCCCCTGTTTTGCTATGAATCTCAAGTAACTAGCTTCGGCTTCCGCTCTGCTATCAAACCCTTTCTGGCTTCCGTCGGAGAAGCCAGAGACTTGGGTCTGACACTCTGGCCACTCATCATACACACCCGGAACATGCCCTACATACAGGGCATACCACTTCCTCGCCATCGTTGATCTATATACCTGTCAGAGATGCACATATATATACCATGAAGTGAATTCAACAAAACAATTATGAAATAGAAGCAACATATATAGTAAACATAGTTAATAAATTTTATCGTACCGAAAGTAATTAAATAGAGCGCGGCACCATACATCTAATAGTTTCGTCGTACTGAGAGATTCAAAGTTTCGTCGTACAGAAAGTAACAAGTAACTAAACAGACACATTGTTTTTAAGCAGTGCACTCTTCCCATCTGTCCATATCCGGGAGGACAGACCCAAGCTTAGTGAAAGGCGTCATGTCCTGACGCTGTAGGGCAATGCGGGTTCGGACGTCAGCTCGCGATATTGGGCCGGCGTAGAACATCCCATTCTCTTCGAGGACATCTTTGATGATGATGGACGCAATTTCCTGTTGGATCCGGTAGAAATCATTTCGAAGTCGATTATCCGGCACAGCTCCAAAGGCTTCGGCCCATCTCTGGATATGGGTATCGGATGAAGATTTCATGCAAAGTGATTGCACATCCCTTCTGTACTCCATCATTAGATGGATGACGTAGAATCCATCATTCTCACTTCTTGCCGACTGCTGGATGCAGCAGAAGTCAGTCTTGTGGCTGAAACAAAGCCCGGCCTTATTTGTTTTCTTGTGTTGGATGTAGCCACCCCGCATGCTGAAGCCCAGGATAGCTCTGTCCAGAACATACTTTATGTGTGTGTAATCTTTCTTCTGTATGTTCTTCGACGGGTCCAAATATAGAGCGCGGGAGTAACGCGGGTAAAGAACAATGAGAACGGCACGACACCCCCCGCTGCGCAAAATACACGATCAAGTTTAGCCTCCATGCGTGCAAAGTAACTATTGAAATGCACAAAAGGATGTATGTGTTATAGTGCTATCCGTGGATGACTTACCTGGGATGATAAGGTAGGAGAATCGTTTCTTTGTCCTTATTGCTGACCAAGAATTCTTCGATGTACTGACTCGCATACTGACGGTTGGCGTCGTTGACTGACAAGAAGCCCTCATGCATGTAGTATGGGTCCGCGACCGCAAGACCGGTGACTTGCTCTCTCCTGACGATGTAGTTCATGTGCAGCGCATACAGGCGGACGAATGTAAAATCGAGTGTCCTCATTTGAAACATCTGGAAGATGTAATCAAACCTCAGGAAGAAGAGGTCCGCGGGGCATGTGTGGACATACATCTTGCAACTCCTCGGCACATGAACCGTATAAAGTGGGTATCCTGGATCATCCGAGGCGAGGAGGCTTCTCTCCGTCGAAAGCACATGGTCATGGAGTCTCCTGAGATCCCCTTCTATGGCAGCTAGTGCATTCGCCGGTACCATTGGCTCTCCCGTGACATGGATTAATGGCGCATGTTTCATCGGTACATGGTCAACCTTGGTCGAAGGCTGCTGGCTGCTAGAACCAACATTGCCAGCTTTATTGGATTTTTTTGCCGCCGGTCTCTTCCTCTGCTTCTTCTTGGTGGGCTGAGGTGTTGGTGGGTCTGTCAGACCCTCCCTGCGCACCACCCCTAGTGTTGCCGGGCTCAGCATTGGACGACTCTGGCTAAGTAGTTGAGCTTGGGTGGAGCCGGCATCTGGAGGCGTGTCCTGCGAGGATTGCATGAACAAAGACTTCTTGCACTCCCGAGGACGTTCCGGCTCTGGTACATGCATCTCATATTCATATGGTTGACTCGTTATTACTTTGTTGTCAAAGGAAGTATTGAAATACTGGTTAGGGTCATCGTCGGCATCCTCCATGTCATGATCCCTATCCTCTTCCATGGGGCAGATGGCATCATCTGCCGGCGGAACGGTTGGCCCTCCTTCCTCATGTCTCTCGATTTCAGCAAGCAGCACAAATGATGGTTGTACTTGTGTAGGTGGTGTTGTGGTCATACCTTCATGAGGTCCCGTTGGTGTGCTCACGGCCACCTCAACACGAAGAAAATTTTTCGACCATAGGATCGGCCAATTTTTGCATTGGCCAAGCTGCGTGGGGTCTCGTCATCCTCTCCATCGGTTTGTATCGGACGAGGGAGACCCTCGTAGCCCGCTTTCACACTCACCATGGAGACCCTTAAGGCGTTATCAGGCATCTGCCGGCGGTGAAACAATCGATCCTTAGGGTTCACTATAGTACCCTTCCCCACATCTACCAACCCACCCTTCATGTTGTAAAGGAGGGTGCACGGAGTGGAGTCGGCCTACAAAGACATATACGTGTGGCGTTAGAGATCCAAAAAGAACGATAATTGAAAATTAATTAATTAGTTGAGTTGATGAAGGTGCGACGACGCATATTTACCGTGAGGGCGTTGAGCTCAGCCAATGTCGACGGCCCGACATTCAAGACAGAGAAGGAGCTAGGGCTGCTGTGAGAGCTGGGCGAAGGAGCAGGTGCTGGAGGAGGTGCGGGTGCGGTTGCCATACTAGGTACGGGTATGGGTGCGATGTTCATTGAGTTGCTCCCAATGAAGTTGGGCATGGGAAATTCACTTGGTGGCGCATTTGGATTTTGTTGCACCCATGTGACCACTATTGGAATCAAGGTTGTAAAGGCATCCACGAAATCAGATCTACAGGCAGCGATTATCTCAGCTTTGGTCTCAGCTTTTTCTTTCTCCATCGCCCGCGCCACCTTCTCGTCGATAGTCACTTGACTGAACTTCTTTCTCTGTCTTTTGACCTCGGGGTGCTCGCTATAATAGTACTTCCAAGTGGCCCCATCCCCGTCGCCATGCACACATCCATATTGCGGCCGCTGGCCGGGCGGGTGCCGCATCATTATGTTCATGGCCCGGTTGAAAGGAGTGTCCCACTTGTACTTCGCCGACGACTGAGTCGACTGAGTCGACGAGTCGCTCTCGGCCGCAAGATTGTGTTGCTCTCTCTGCAAAATGGACAGTGAATCATTTAACGAATGCGACTAGAATGTAGTAGACTTCATTGATCAGAACCTAATATGTAAGGTGGTAAAAAAATAATTACCAGTAATCTCATGAATTTCCTAGTCGGCCCGTCGGTGAAAAAAAATCTTTTTCTTGGGGTCCCACGAGATTCGGGCCCTGATGAAGTCGTGCTCCTGCTGGTCGATGAACTCAGCCAATGGGTCTGGGATCCCCAGACGTTCACGTTCTGCATCCTCCTTAGCCCACACAGGCCTCTTTCCCGTGTAACCACGACTTCCAAGGCGGTGGTTCCCCATGTTCTTTGCCTGCAGCTGCTTGCCTCTCTCCGACCTGGCCTTGGCAACTTCTTCATTGCAAGTCTCCTTGAACTTTTCAAAGTCCTCTATCGTAATTTTCGGATTGTCTGCAACAATCTCGGCGTAGGTTTCATGGTCTACTTGAATCGTATTTTTCACCCTAGTTTTCCAAGCGCTCAATGCGTTGCTGAACTTCCCTAGGGCTTTGTTGTTGATTTTTTCATGGCATCATCATCCCATGGGTCGACTTCGTCATTACGACCGGGGAACAGGAATCTTGCGTGCAACATAGTTAGAAGCAGCTTCTTCAACGGATCATTCTTCCATATTTTTGTGGTGTTGATGTTAGCGGTATCCAGTAGGATGCATCCTAGTTGGTTGCCGTAACACGCTGCCACTTCTCGCGGCTCTATTGGCTCGAACTTGCCAGGGTGCACCGCCGTGACCACCAGTCTTCCGGTGCCGAGCTCATTTCGGCGTCGTGTCCTCTTTTCCTTCTTTCCCTCACTGGCTTGGGAGCTCCCACCTTCCGTGCTATAGTTAGGAACATCATCAGTGCCAGTGTTGTTGGTGTCATCAGTGTCGGCGCCGGCGCCACCACCGTCGTCATCCGTCATGACAAGGCGGTCCGGACACCCAGCTTCCTGTCTCTCCTGATCCGCCAGAAAGTCGAGGTAGGCGTGTGCTCGAACTAATTGGGAGTGAGAACCTCCGGCCTCATCGGTGTTGGTCATGTTTCCTAGGTTTCAATGTCGTAGTCGTTTAATTATCGAGCTTCATATAATAAAGTAAATAATGACAAAAAAATGACGACCTTTGTTTTGCCAGAAATGTCGTTCATTCCCGTCGCGACAAATCTCAAGCACTCGATATGTCCAACTTCCTAGCACAAGTCATGCCGAAATTCACGGAAAATTTCGGCATGACCTTTGCTAGAAAGTGCACATATAGAGCGCCTGAAATTTGCCGGAATGGAAATGAATCAAGATTTCCGGCAAAACATAGGTCACTTAGCAATCGGTTTCTGGCAAAACAAGCACAAACATAGTAGCAGCAACATAAGCTACAAAACTGATCTCACTACATAGAAGATCTCAATAGCAGCCAAATCATCACACACACACTAAATTAACTGAATCATGCATGATTCAGTTAACTGAATTTACTGTCAATAGCAGCAGCACACATGCATCAATAGCAGCAGCACACATGCATCAATATTAACACTAACTGAATTTCAAAAATTAACTAAGCAGCAGCACACGAAATATTTAACTGAACAGTGTGCTCTAACTGAATTTCAAAAACAACAGCAGCACAAATGCATCAATATTAACACTAACTATCACTGGGCTAACACTAACACTAACAGCAATTAACTAACTAGCACTAACAGCAAATTAAGCTAACTAACACTAACTAACACTAACAACAATTAAATTAAGCTAACTAACACTTGGGAGGGGAGGGAAAGGCACCTGTCTAGTGCTAGCTGGCGTTGCTGGGCGTCGCCGGTTGCTTCATGGAGGGAGGCGCTGAAGGGGTCGGGGTCGGTGGCCGGCGTCGGGGTCGCCGGGGTCGCCGATCTGTAGAGAGCGGGAGGGGGTCAAAGAGAGAGAGAGAGCCGGGGCTGAGGGGTCGGAGAGGAAGGAAGAGGGGCGGGGGGGCATACCGGAGCGGGTGGGGGTCGGGGCGGGGCTGGCGTCGGTGGCGTGGGCGGGGCGGGGCGGGACTGGCGTCGGCGGCGGGGCGGTCGGGGCGGAGCGGGGCTGGCGTCGGCGGCGGCGTGGGCGGGGCGGCGTCGGCGGTGGAGTCTGATACGTCTCCAACGTATCTATAATTTTTGATTGCTCCATGCTACTTTATCTACTGTTTTAGGCAATATTGGGCTTTATTATCCACTTCTATATTATTCTTGGGACTAACCTATTAACCGGAGGCCCAGCCCAGATTTGCTGTTTTATGCCTATTTCAGTGTTTCGAGGAAAAGGAATATCAGACGGAGTCAAAACGGAACGAAATCAACTGGAGAAGTTATTTTTGGAAGGAAAGCAACCCAGGGAACTTGGAGTGCACGTCAGGGGAGATACGAGCTGCCCACGAGGGTGGGGGGCGCCCCCCTGGGCGCTTCCCCTGCCTCGTGGGGCCCCCGTAGCTCCTCCGACGTACCCCCTGCACCCATTTATACTCTTGTACCCTAAAACTTCCAGAACAGAAGATAGATAGGGAGTTCCGCCGCCGCAAGCCTCTGTAGCCACCAAAAACCAATTGAGACCCTGTTCCGGCACCCTGTAGGAGGGGGATCCCATCACCGGAGGCCATCTTCATCATCCCGTCGCTTTCCATGACGAGGAGGGAGTAGTTCACCCTCGGGGCTGAGGGTATGTAATAGTAGCTATGTGTTTGATCTCTCTCTCTCTCTCTCGTGTTCTCTCTCGTGTTCCCTCTATCGAACGATCTTGATGTATCCCGAGCTTTGCTATTGTAGTTGGATCTTATGATGTTTCTCCCCCTCTACTCTCTTGTGATGAATTGAGTTTCCCCTTTGAAGTTATCTTATCGGATTGAGTCTTTTATGAGAACACTTGATGTATGTCTTGGTGATCAACTTGCGGGTTTCGTGACATTGGGAACCTATGCATAGGGGTTGGCACACGTTCTTGACTCTCCGGTAGTAGCTTCGGGGCACCCTTTGAAGTACTTTTATGTTGGTTGGATGAATCTGAGATTGTGTGATGCATATCGTATAATCATGCCCACGGATACTTGAGGTGACAATGGAGTATCTAGGTGACATTAGGGTTTTGGTTGATTTGTGTCTTAAGGTGTTATTCTAGTACGAACTCTTTTATAGATCGATCCGAAAGAATAACTTTGAGGTGGTTTCGTACCCTACCATAATCTCTACGTTTGTTCTCCGCTATTAGTGGCTTTGGAGTGACTCTTTGTTGCATGTTGAGGGCTTGTTATATGATCTAGCTATGTTATTATTGTTGAGAGAACTTGGACTAGTGAAAGTATGAACCCTAGGCCTTATTTCCTATCATTGCAATACCGTTTACGCTCACTTTTACCACTTGTTACCTTGCTGTTTTTATAATTTCAGATTACAAAAACCTTTATCTACCATCCATATTGCACTTGTATCACCATCTCTTCGCCGAACTAGTGCACCTATACAATTTACCATTGTATTGGGTGTGTTGGGGACACAAGAGACTCTTTGTTATTTGGTTGCAGGGTTGTTTGAGAGACACCATCTTCATCCTACGCCTCCTACGGATTGATAAACCTTAGGTCATCCACTTGGGGGAAATTTTCTTATGTCCTACAAACCTGTGCACTTGCAGGCCCAACAACGTCTACAAGAAGAAGGTTGTGTAGTAGACATCAAGCTATTTTCTGGCGCCGTTGCCGGGGAGGTGAGTGCTTGAAGGTATATCTTTAGATCTTGTAATAGAATCTTTTTGTTCTCCGCTATTAGTGGCTTTGGAGTGACTCTTTGTTGCATGTTGAGGGATTGTTATATGATCTATCTATGTTATTATTGTTGGGAGAATTGGCACTAGTGAAAGTATGAACCTTAGGCCTTGTTTCCTATCATTGCAATACCGTTTACGTTCACTTTTATCGCTTGTTACCTTGCTGTTTTTATAATTTCAGATTACAAATACCTTTATCTACCATCCATATTGCACTTGTATCACCATCTCTTTGCCGAACTACTGCACCTATACAATTTACCATTGTATTGGGTGTGTTGGGGACACAAGAGACTCTTTGTTATTTGGTTGCAGGGTTGTTTGAGAGACACCATCTTCATCCTACACCTCCTACGGATTGATAAACCTTAGGTCATCCACTTGAGGGAAATTTGCTACTGTCCTACAAACATGTGCACTTGCAGGCCCAACAACGTCTACAAGAAGAAGGTTGTGTAGTAGACATCAGAGTCAGAGGGGATCGAGCGGAGCGAGTGAGAGAGACAGGAAAGAGGGGACTAGCGGATAGGTGCTATATCTAACTTAGCTATAGCGTTTGTTGGCAAAACACGCTATAGCTAAATTAGTGATACGTCTCCAACGTATCTATAATTTTTTATTGTTCCATGCTATTATATTATCTGTTTTGAATGATTATGGGCTTTATTATACACTTTTATATTACTTTTGGGACTAACCTATTAACCGGAGGCCCAGCCCATATTGTTGTTTTATTGCCTGTTTCAGTATTTCGAAGAAAAGGAATATCAAACGGAGTCCAAACGGAATGAAACCTTCGGCAACGTGATTTTTTGGAAGAATATCATTCTGGAGACGTGGAGTTCAAGTCAGAAGATACTCGAGGACTCCACGAGATAGGAGGGCGCGCCCCTAGGGGGGGCGCCCCCCTGTCTCGTGGGCCCCTCAAGAACCCCCCGACCAACTTGTTTCGCCTATATAGTCCCACGTACCCTAAAAACATCCAGGGAAAAGATAGATCGGGAGTTCCGCCGCCGCAAGCCTCTGTAGCCACCAAAAACCTCTCGGGAGCCCTTCCTGGCACCCTGCGCTAGGAGGGATCCTTCACCGGTGGCCATCTTCATCATCCCGACGCTCTCCATGACGAGGAGGGAGTAGTTCACCCTCGGGGCTGAGGGTATGTACCAGTAGCTATGTCTTTGATCTCTCTCTCTCGTGTTCTCTCTCGTGTTCCCTCTATGGCACGATCTTGATGTATCCCGAGCTTTGCTATTGTAGTTGGATCTTATGATCTTTCTCCCCCTCTACTCTCTTGTGATGAATTGAGTTTCCCCTTTGAAGTTATGTTATCGGATTGAGTCTTTTATGAGAACACTTGATGTATGTCTTGCCGTGCTTATCTATGGTGACAATGGGATATCATGTGCCTCTTGATGTATGTTTTGGTGACCAACTTGCGGGTTCCACCCATGAACCTATGCATAGGGGTTGGCACATGTTCTTGACTCTCCGGTAGAAACTTTGGGCACTCTTTGAAGTACTTTTATGTTGGTTGGATGAATCTGAGATTGTGTGATGCATATGTATAATCATGCCCACGGATACTTGAGGTGACAATGGAGTATCTAGGTGACATTAGGGTTTTGGTTGATTTGTGTCTTAAGGTGTTATTCTAGTACGAACTCTTTTATAGATCGATCCGGAAGAATAACTTTGAGGCGGTTTTGTACCCTACCATAATCTCTACGTTTGTTCTCCGCTATTAGTGGCTTTGGAGTGACTCTTTGTTGCATGTTGAGGGCTTGTCATATGATTTATCTATGTTATTATTGTTGAGAGAACTTGCACTAGTGAAAGTATGAACCCTAGGCCTTGTTTCCTATCATTGCAATACCGTTTACGCTCACTTTTATCGCTCGTTACCTTGCTGTTTTTATTATGTCAGATTACAATTACCTTTATCTACCATCCATATTGCACTTGTATCTTCATCTCTTCGCCGAACTAGTGCACCTATACAATTTACCATTGTAATGGGTGTGTTGGGAACACAAGAGACTCTTTGTTATTTGGTTGCAGGGTTGCTTGAGAGAGACCATCTTCATCCTACGCCTCCTACGGATTGATAAACCTTAGGTCATCCACTTGAGGAAAATTTGCTATTGTCCTACAAATCTGTGCACTTGCAGGCCTAACAACGTCTACAAGAAGAAGGTTGTGTAGTAGACATCAGTTAGCTATAGCGCTGGTCCAGCAAAAACGCGCTACTGCTAGTTTTTTACTTTATTTATTTTTTATTTCCCTTTTTCTTAGCTATAGCGCTTCCCTGGATAAAGCGCGCTACTGCTAACTTTTTTTCTTTTCCTTTTTTATTTTCATTTTTACTTTTTTATTTTTCTTGCATTTCATTTTCCACAACTTATTAGTTCCTTTTTCTTTTTCTTTTCATTTCATTTTGCAAAACTTCCTTTCTTTTTCTTTAATTTGCAATTTTCTTTTTCTTTTTCTTTCATTTTGTAATATACCATTGTTACCCTCCGGATAATAATTAGTATAATATATACCTTACATCATTTGACCGCTATTGACAGTATACAAAATAGCTAGACACAGACAAACTTTGTGATTAGTTTGTCATCTTGGGCGACGACGACGCTTCAGACTGATCTTCTTCCCTCTTTTGTTCGTTGTCGAATAATTGAGCCCATGGTCGTGACTTTTCCTTCTCCAGGGATTACGATCTTTCGTAGGTAATGTAGTCTTCATTCTTCTTTTGACATATGTTTTGTCGTCATCAGCATCATCTTCCCTTATCGGATCACCGTACTGGTCATAGTCTTCCTCGTTGATGACTCCATCCATTCCGACGATGCTCCTTTTGCTTGTCTTCACGACAACACGGCTGGGATTGATCGGACCAGTTATGAAGAAACATTGTGTCACGTGTTTAGCGTGTACCCATGGCTCATTGTTGGCGATGGCGTTGACGGTACCGCTATCATCGGAGTCGGGTATACACATGGTAGTGAAATGTCGGCTTTCTCTGTGTACATTTTTAGCCCATCTGACACGGAACATCGTCGTGCTATGCAATCCAGAGTAGTTAAGCTCCCATATCTCTTCGACCCTTCCGTAATATCTTTCAATTACATTCCCCGTCATGGCTTCCATCGTCACCCCTGAGTTTTGGTCATCACTGTTTTTATCTTTCTCCTCCATGTAGAATGTGTATCCGTTGATATTGTATGCTTGATAAGTCGCGAGGTTGGTCGAGGGGCTATGTGCTAAGGCGTATATGAGTGTTCCGTTCAGACAACCCTCTTCCGGGGGATTAGCTAGAACTCGCTCTTTGAACCAACGCAAGAAAGTGGAGTTGTGCTCTCTAATAACTTCAGCGTCCGTCCTGTGCACCCCACGGTCATGGTACTTCTTTGCGGTGGTCTCTTTGTGCAGTGTCACGAAATCTTCTAGCACATCTAGGTGTTGTAGCACTACTAAGTTTGCCCTGTCAAGGTCGTTTTGTCGGCCCGAGCGTAACACATTCACATCCCTATGACCGTTGGTGTGACCTTCGCCTTCGAGCCTTCCACAGTGCTTGTTGACGGGCAAACCAACAACAGGGTCTTTGGTCAGATAACTCTCACAGAAAGAGATGCACTCTTTGGTCAGATATCCCTGGGCTATGCTTCCATCTGGACGGGACATGTTACAAACGAATCCTTTGATTACCCCATTCATCCTCTCGAACCGCATCATGCTATGCAGGAATGTCGGCCCTAGGTCGATGATGTCGTCCACGATGTGGAAACATAGATGCACCATGACATCAAAGAACGCGGGCGAGAAGTACATCTCTAGCACATTCAGTATGACAATGATCTCTTCCTGTAGCCTATGGAGTTGCTTCACACTGATCGACATTCGAGAGATAGCATAAAAAAAGTGGCATAGGTCAGTAAGCGTCTCATGCACATGTGTGTCCATAATCCCTCTAAGTGCAACCGGGAGTAACTGCATCATCATCACATGACAGTCGTGAGACTTCATCCCACTGAACCTTTTTTTCTTAGTGTCCAGATATCTGCTTATCTTCCCACAGTATCCGGAACTAACTTTGATACCGGCAAGGCACTTGAACAATTGATCGACCTCCTTCGGATCTAAGGTGAAGCAAGAGGGGGGGGGGTAATATTGTTCTTCTTTCTTGTTTACTTTTTTGCCCCTATCTTCCATCTCCGTCTCCGTCTCCGTCTCCTCTGACGACCTTTTACCGGGCATTTGAAGATCTTTCCCGATTTTCAAAAATTCCAAGTCTTTTCTTGCCTTCGGCCCATCCTTGGTCCTCTCCGGCATGTTCATCAGTGTTCCAAGCAAACTCTCAAGGATATTTTTTGTGATATGCATTTGATCAAGGCTATGAGGCGTGTTGAGTATGGGCCAGTATTCCAAGTCCCAGAAAACAGATCTCGTCTTCCATATCGTCAGCAGGGGCTCCGGCACCTTTTTCTTCGTGTTTCCCGGCGAGGGGCACTCTTCCCAGTTCTTCAATAACTCATATATTTCTGCACCGCTACGCTTACGTGGAGGACCTCGATGCTCAGCCTTACCATTGAATAGATCTCCACGCTTTCTCCATGGGTCATCCTTCTCGAGCCATCTTCGATGCCCCATGTACATGATTTTCGAAGACCCGCCATCTTTCGATAGCTGCAGAGAAGTTGTATTATCCATGCACCTCGTGCATCCGCAATATCCATGGCACATCTGGCCGGAGAGATAGCCGGAACCGAGATAGTCCTGCACCGTCATGATCAGCGCGGATCTCATGTAGAAATACTCTCCTTTTCTTGCATCCCATGTCTTGGCCGGCGTTGTCCATAAGGTCTGTAACTCCTCTTTCAGTAACCCGAGATACAGATTTGTATCATTTCCCGGTTGTATCGGCCCTTGAATAAGCATAGCCATGTGTTTGTATTTTTCCTTCATGCACAACCAGGGGGGAGGTTGTACATCCATACAAACACGGGCCATGTGCTATGATTGGTATTCTGGTTGCCAAATGGATTCATGCCATCACTACTAGCGCCAAGCACGATGTTCCTTGGATCATTTGCGAAAAATTCAAATTCAGCATTTAATGCTCTCCACTGGCTAGCATCTGCGAGGTGTCTTAGCTTCGGTTCATCTCCGTCATCTGGCTTCACCCTCTCCACGTGCCAGCGCATAAGCTTTGCTTCCTTAGGATCTATGAAATACTGCTGTAGATGCGGAGTGATCGGAAAGTACCATACAACTTTCTATGGAGCTTTCTTTCCGGCCTTTTTATATCGTGAAGCATTTCACTTTGGACAGATGGTTTTTTCCGTGTGCTCGTTCCGATATATGATGCAATCATTGATGCATGCGTGATATCTAATATGTGGCAGATCAAGAGGGCACACGATTTTCTTTGCCTCCTCGACACTAGTAGGACACAGGCTTCCTGCGGGAAGAACCTTCTTTAGGTACTTCAGAAGCTCATCCAGGCTTGTATCTGTCCATTTGTTTTTTGCCTTAATCTTTAGAAGTTCTAGTGTGAAACTCAAGCAGGTCACCTCGGGATTATTGCAACCATCATACAAAGGAGTCATCGAGTCTACCTCCAGTTGCGCCAGTTTGGCCTCCCCTCTAGAAGCAGCTCTGTCGCTAGTCGTCTTCTTGCGAAGCAGGTCTCGAACATGCGGGTCCCACATGGCTGAACTTAGTAGCGACGAATACGGTGGCGTGTCCGCGTCTTCTCCGCCTTGAACTGCCTCTTCGCCATCGACATTTCCGAGGCCATCTTCCTCTTCGGGCACATAATCGGTCATCTCTTCGTCTGGTGGCCCCATGTCATTATTTCCTACCCCGTCGACGTCCTCCTCCTCCTCCTCCTCATCATCATCATCATCTTCTTCACTTATCCACCGAGTATGGCCATGAATGAAACCATGCTTGAGCAGGTGCATCTTGAATTTACCACCCTCAAAGGGGTCGAGCCTGACTCTTCCTTTGCATTTTCGACATGGACATAAAACATCCCTCAGTCCTTTTTCATACATGTCATCCACAGCGGATTGCTAGTATCTTTCCACCATCCTTCCATTCACCTTCATGATCACCTGCGGGCGGAGCAAATATTATAACCACGTATATATGCATGCATGGATCAAATTCACACAAAAATTTGGCATGCCCTTCCCTAAACATAAGACATATTGAGTTTGCATGCCCGAAATTCGCCGAAACGGAATTGAATCGACATTTCGGCAAAACATAGGCAACTAATGTCACCCACATTATTTCATCAAATACACAATGTAGGCAACTCAAATTATGCCACACAAAATTCGATATATTCTCATATCTCCCATATATATATAGTTTCGGTCCTATCCACAAAAACACTTTTTTGCTCACCTATGTGTCGAGAGGGATATCGAGCACCTTTCTTCTTAATTACCTAGTAGCTCTATAGATATATAGCTCTATCTAGCTAGCTAGCTAGGGAGAGAGTGGGAGGAGAGGGAGAGGAGAAGAGGGAAGGCATTAATGGAAGGGGGTGGTGGAGGGCAAAGAAGAGGGGGAGGGAGGGCATTAATGGAGGGGGGGGGGTGGAGGGCAAAGAAGAGGGGTGTGGTGGAGGGTCAAAGAAGAGGGGGGTGATGGAAGGGCAAAGAAGAGGGGAAGGCAAGACTCTAATGGAGGGGTGGTGGAGGGGCAAAGAAGAGGGGGTGATGGAAAGGCAAAGAAGAGGGGAAGGGAGGGCTCTAATGGAGGGGTGGTGGAGGGGGAGCATTGGAACAAGCAAGGTGCAAGGAAAGGGGAAGAAAGGGAAGGGGGGAGGAAGAAGAAAGGGGAGGAAGGAGGGGATGTTGGGGAACGTAGCAGAAATTCAAAATTTTCCTACGTGTCACCAAGATCTATCTATGGAGAAACTAGCAACGAGGGAAGGAGAGTGCATCTACATACCCTTGTAGATCGCTAAGCGGAAGCGTTCATGAGAACGGGGTTGAAGGAGTCGTACTCGTCGTGATCCAAATCACCAGAGATCCTAGTGCCGAACGGACGACACCTCCGCGTTCAACACATGTACAGCCCGGTGACGTCTCCCATGCCTTGATCCAGCAAGGAGAGAGGGAGAGGTTGAGGAAGACTCCGTCCAGCAGCAGCACAACGGCGTGCTGGTGGTGGAGGAGCGTGGCAATCCAGCAGGGCTTCGCCAAGCACCACGGGAGAGGAGGAGGAAGAGAGGCAGGGCTGCACCAAGAGGGAGAAGTTCTCATGTGTATGGCAGCCCCAAACCTCAACTATATATAGGGGGAAGGGGGGGCTGCGCCCCCTCTAGGGTTTCCCACCCCAAGGGGTGCGGCCAGCCCTAGATCCCATCTAGGGGGGGCGGCCAAGGGGGGAGGAGTGCCTCCCAAGTCAGGTGGAGGCCTCCCCCTTTAGGGTTTTCCCCTTCCCATGCGCATGGGCCTTGGGGGGGCTGGTGCCCCTGGCCCATTAAGGCTAGGGCGCCCCCCTACAGCCCATGCTACTGTATTGGATGTGGTGGAACAATTTCCGGATCTCCGGACCCCTCCAGAATCCTCCGGAACCTTCTGGAAGCTTCCCGGTATAATACCGAAAAAACCCGAACTTTTTCCGGAACCCGAACAACAACTTTCCATATATAAATCTTTACCTCCGGACCATTCCGGAACTCCTCGTGACGTCCGGGATCTCATCCGGGACTCCGAACAACATTCGGTAACCACATACAAACTTCCTTTATAACCCTAGCGTCATCGAACCTTAAGTGTGTAGACCCTACGGGTTCGGGAGACATGCAGACATGACCGAGACATTCTCCGGTCAATAACCAACAGCGGGATCTGGATACCCATGTTGGCTCCCACATGTTCCACGATGATCTCATCGGATGAACCACGATGTCGAGGATTCAATCAATCCCGTATTCAATTCCCTTTGTCTAGCGGTATTGTACTTGCCCGAGATTCGATCGTCGGTATGCCGATACCTTGTTCAATCTGGTTACCGGCAAGTCTCTTTACTCGTTCCGTAAAACATCATCCCGTGATCAAACCCTTGGTCACAGTGTGCACATTATGATGATGTCCTACCGAGTGGGCCCAGAGATACCTCTCCGTCACACGGAGTGACAAATCCCAGTCTCGATTCGTGCCAACCCAACAGACACTTTCGGAGATACCTGTAGTGCACCTTTATAGCCACCCAGTTACGTTGTGACGTTTGGTACACCCAAAGCATTCCTACGGTATCCGGGAGTTGCACAATCTCATGGTCTAAGGAAAAGATACTTGACATTAGAAAAGCTTTAGCATACGAACTACGATCTTTGTGCTAGGCTTAGGATTGGGTCTTGTCCATCACATCATTCTCCTAATGATGTGATCCCGTTATCAATGACATCCAATGTCCATGGTCAGGAAACCGTAACCATCTATTGATCAACGAGCTAGTCAACTAGAGGCTTACTAGGGACATGGTGTTGTCTATGTATCCACACATGTATTTGAGTTTCCTATCAATACAATTATAGCATGGATAATAAACTATTATCATGAACGAGGAAATATAATAATAACTTATTTATTATTGCCTCTAGGGCATATTTCCAACAGTCTCCCACTTGCACTAGAGTCAATAATCTAGTTCATATCGTCATGTGATTAACACTCACAGGTCACATCGCCATGTGACCAACACCCAAGAGTTTACTAGTGTCACTAAACTAGTTCACATCATCATGTGATCAAGACTCAATGAGTTCTGGGGTTTGATCATGTTTTGCTTGTAAGAGAGGTTTTAGTCAACGGGTCTGCAACATTTAGATCCATTATGTACTTCGCAATTCTCTATGTCATATTGTAAAAGCTGCTTCCACGTTCCACTTGAAGCTATTCCAAATGGTTGCTCCACTATACGTATCCGGTTTACTACTCAGAGTCATTCGGATAGGTGTTAAAGCTTGCATCGACGTAACCCTTTACGCCGAACTCTTTATCACCTCCATAATCGAGAAACATGTCCTTATTTACTCCAAGGACAATTTTGACCGCTGTCCAATGATCCCCATTCCTGAATCATTCTTGTACCCCTTGACTGACTCATGGCCAGGCACACTTCCGGTGCGGTACACAGCACAGCATACTATAGAGCCTACGTCTAAAGCATAGGGGACGACCTTCGTCATTTCTCTCTTTTCTGCCGTGGTCGAGCTTTAACTCTTAACTTCATACCTTACAACTCAGGCAAGAACTCCTTCTTTGACTGATCCATCTTGAACACCTTCAAGATCATGTCAAGGTATGTGCTCATTTGAAAGTATTATTAAGCATTTTGATCTATCCTTATAGATCTCGATGCTCAATGTTCAAGTAGCTTAATCCAGGTTTTCTATTGAAAAACATCTTTCAAATAACCCTATATGCTTTCCAGAAATTCTACATCATTTCTGATCATCAATATATCAACAACATACACTCATCAGAAATTCTATAGTGCTCCCACTCACTTCTTTGGAAATACAAGTTTCTCATAAACTTTATATAAACCCAAAATCTTTGATCATCTCATCAAAGCGTACATTCCAACTCCGAGATGCTTACTCCAGTCCTTAGAAGGATCGCTGGAGCCAGCATACCTTTTAGCATCCTTAGGATCGACAAAAACTTTCTGATTGTATCACATACAACCTTTCCTTACGAAGACTGGTAAGGAAACTCGTTTTGACATCCATCTGCCAGATTTCATAAATGCAGCTAATGCTAACATGATTCCGACGGACTTAAGCATCGCTACGGGTGAGAAAATCTCACGGTAGTCAACTCCTTGAACTTGTGAAAAACTCTTCGCCACAAGTCGAGCTTCATAGAAGGTAACATTACCGTCCACGTCCGTCTTTTTCTTAAAGATCCATTTATCTCAATGGCTTGCCTATCATCGGGCAAGTCCACCAAAGTCCATGCTTTGTTCTGGTACATGGATCCTATCTCGGATTTTATGGCTTCTAACCATTTGTCGGAATCCGGGCCCACCATCGCTTCTCCATAGCTCGTAGGTTCATTGTTGTCTAGCAACATGACCTTTAAGACAGGATCACCGTACCACTCCGAAGCAGTACGCGTCCTTGTCGTCCTACGAGGTTCGGTAGTGACTTGATCCGAAGCATCATGATCAATATCATAAGCTTCTACTTCAATTGGTGTAGGTGCCACAGGAACAACTTCTTGTGCCCTGCTACACACTGGTTGAAGTGATGGTTTAATAACCTCATCAAGTTTCCACCATCCTCCCACTCAATTCTTTCGAGATTAACTTTTCCTCGGGAAAGGACCTAATTCTAGAAACAATCCCTTTTGCTTCCGGAACTGAGACTGGAGGTATACCCAACTGTTTTGGGTGTCCTATGAAGATGCATTTTATCCGCTTTGGGTTCGAACTTATCAACCTGAAACTTTTTCATATAAGCGTCGCAGCCCCAAACTTTTAAGAAACGACAATTTAGGTTTCTCCAAACCATAATTCAAACGGTGTCGTCTCAACGGAATTACGTGGTGCCCTATTAAAGTGAGTGCGGTTGTCTCTAATGCCTAACCCATGAACGATAGTGGTAATTCGATAAGAGACATCATGGTACGCACCATATCCAATAAGGTGCAACTATGATGTTCGGACACACCATCACACTATGGTGTTCCAGGCGGTATTAATTGTAAAACAATTTCCACAGTGTCTTAATTGCGTGCCAAAGCTCGTAACTCAGATACTCATCTCTATGATCATATCATAGACATTTTATCCTCTTGTCACAATGATCTTTAACTTCACTCTGATATTACTTGAACCATTCAATAATTCAGACTTGTGTTTCATCAAGTAAATATACTCAATATCTACTCGAATCATCTGTGAAGTCAGAACATAACGATATTCACTGCATGCCTCAGCACTCATTGGACTGCACATATCAAAATGTGTTACTTCCAACAAGTTGCTATCTTGTTCCATTTTACTGAAACCGAGGCTTTTCAGTCATCTTGCTCATGTGGTATGTTTTGCATATCTCAAGTGATTCAAAATCAAGTGAGTCCAAACGATCCATCTGCATGGAGTTTCTTCATGCGTACACACCAATAGACATGGTTCGCATGTCAAAAAAATTTTAAACGAGTGAGTCCAAAGATCCATCAACATGGAACTTCTTCATGCGTTTTACACCAATATGACTTACATGGCAGTGCCACAAGTAAGTGGTACTATCTTATACTTTTGGCATGAAAATGTGTATCACTACGATCGAGATTCAATAAACCATTTATTTAGGTGCAAGACCATCGAAGGTATTATTCAAATAAATAGAGTAACCATTATTCTCCTTAAATGAATAACTGTATTGCGATAGACATAATCCAATCATGTCTATGCTCAACGCAAACACCAAATGATAATTATTCTAGTTTAATACTAATCTTGATGTGCGATGTTTGATCACATCAAAATTGGAAACACTTCCAACACATATCGTCAGCTCTCCTTTAGCTAGTCTCCGTTTATTCCGTAGCCTTTTATTTCGAGTTACTAACACTTAGCAACCGAACCGGTATCTAATACCCTGGTGCTACTAGGAGTACTAGTAGAATACACAATAACTCAATGTATATCCAATATACTTCTATCGACCTTGCCAGCCTTCTTATCTACCAAGTATCTAGGGTAATTCTGCTCCAGTGGCTGTTCCCCTTATTGCAGAAGCACTTAGTCTCGGGTTTGGGTTCAACCTTGGGTTTGTTCACTGGAGCAGCAACTGATTTGCCGTTTCATGAAGTGTCCCTTCTTGCCCTTGCCCTTCTTGAAACTAGTGGTTTCACCAACCATCAACAATTGATGCTCCTTCTTGATTTTTACTTTCGCGATGTCAAACAACGCGAATACCTCAAGGATCATCATCTCTATCCTTGATATGTTATAGTTCATCACGAAGCTCTAGCAGCTTGGTGGCAATGACTTTGGAGAAACATCACTATCTCATCTGGAAGATCAACTCCCACTCGATTCAAGTGATTGTTGTACTCAGACAATCTGAGCACAAGCTCAACGATTGAGCTTTTCTCCCTTAGTTTGTAGGCTAAGAAAATCGTCGGAGGTCTCATACCTCTTGACGTGGGCACGAGCCTGAAATCCTAATTTCAGCCCTCGAAACATCTCATATGTTCCGCGACATTTCGAAAACGTCTTTCGTGCCTCAACTCTAAACCGTTTAACTGAACTATCACGTAGTTATCAAGACGTGTATGTCCGATGTTCGCAACATCCACAAACGACGTTTGGGGTTCAGCACACTGAGCGGTGCATTAAGGACATAAGCTTTCTACTGTCCGCATAATCGCTACTTTCAACTTTCAACTATATTTTCTCTAGGAACATATCTAAACAGTGGAACTAAAGCGCGAGCTTACGACATAATTTGCAAAAGGTCTTTTGACTATGTTCAAGATAATTAAGTTCATCTTATGAACTCCCACTCAGATAGACATCCCTCTGGTCATCTAAGTGATTACATGATCCGAGTCAACTAGGCCGTGTCCGATCATCACGTGAGACGGACTAGTCATCATCGGTGAACATCTTCATGTTGATCGTATCTACTATACGACTCATGCTCGACCTTTCGGTCTCTGTGTTCCGAGGCCATGTCTGTACATGCTAGGCTCGTCAAGTTAACCCTAAGTGTTTCGCGTGTGTAAATCTGTCTTACACCCGTTGTATGTGAACGTAAGAATCCATCACACCCGATCATCACGTGGTGCTTAGAAGCGACGAACTTTAGCAACGGTGCACAGTTAGGGGAGAACACTTCTTGAAATTGTTGTAAGGGATCATCTTATTTACTACCGTCGTTCTAAGTAAACAAGATGCATAAACATAATAAACATCACATGCAATTATATAGTAGTGACATGATATGGCCAATATCATATAGCTCCATTGATCTCCATCTTCGGGGCTCCATGATCATCATCGTCACCGGCATGACACCATGATCTCCATCATCATGATCTCCATCATCGTGTCTTCATGAAGTTGTCTCGCCAACTATTACTTCTACTACTATGGCTACCGGTTAGCAATAAAGTAAAGTAATTACATGGCGTTGTTCAATGACACGCAGGTCATACAATAAATAAAGACAACTCCTATGGCTCCTGCCGGTTGTCATACTCATCGACATGCAAGTCGTGATTCCTATTACAAGAACATGATCAATCTCATACATCACATATCATTCATCACATTCTTCTTGGCCATATCACATCACATAGCATACCCTGCAAAAACAAGTTAGACGTCCTCTAATTGTTGTTTGCATGTTTTACGTGGCTGCTATGGGTTTCTAGCAAGAACGTTTCTTACCTACGCAAAACCACAACGTGATATGCCAATTGCTATTTACCCTTCATAAGGACCCTTTTCATCGAATCCGTTCCGACTAAAGTGGGAGAGACTGGCACCCGCTAGCCACCTTATGCACCAAGTGCATGTCAGTCGGTGGAACCTGTCTCACGTAAGAGTACGTGTAAGGTCGGTCCGGGCCGCTTCATCCCACAATACCGTCGAAACAAGATTGGACTAGTAACGGTAAGCATATTGAACAACATCAACGCCCACAACTACTTTGTGTTCTACTCGTGCAAAGAATCTACGCAATAGACCTAGCTCATGATGCCACTGTTGGGGAACGTAGCAGAAATTCAAAATTTTCCTACGTGTCACCAAGATCTATCTATGGAGAAACTAGCAACGAGGGAAGGAGAGTGCATCTACATACCCTTGTAGATCGCTAAGCGGAAGCGTTCATGAGAACGGGTTGAAGGAGTCGTACTCGTCGTGATCCAAATCACCGCAGATCCTAGTGCCGAACAGACGGCACCTCCGCGTTCAACACACGTACAGCCCGGTGACGTCTCCCATGCCTTGATCCAGCAAGGAGAGAGGGAGAGGTTGAGGAAGACTCCGTCCAGCAGCAGCACAATGGCGTGGTGGTGGTGGAGGAGCGTGGCAATCCAGCAGGGCTTCGCCAAGCACCACGGGAGAGGAGGAGGAGGAAGAGAGGCAGGGCTGCACCAAGAGGGAGAAGTTCTCATGTGTATGGCAGCCCCAAACCTCAACTATATATAGGGGGAAGGGGGGGGCTGCGCCCCCTCTAGGGTTTCCCACCCCAAGGGGTGCGGCCAGCCCTAGATCCCATCAAGGGGGGGGGGCGGCCAAGGGGGGAGGAGTGCCTCCCAAGTCAAGTGGAGGCCTCCCCCTTTAGGGTTTTCCCCTTCCCATGCGCATTGGCCTTGGGGGGGCTGGTGCCCGTGGCCCATTAAGGCTAGGGCGCCCCCCTACAGCCCATGCTACTGTATTGGACGTGGTGGAACAATTTCCGGACCTCCGGACCCCTCCGGAATCCTCTGGAACCTTCTGGAAGCTTCCCGGTACAATACCGAAAAAACCCAAACTTTTTCCGGAACCCGAACGACAACTTTCCATATATAAATCTTTACCTCCGGACCATTCCGGAACTCCTCGTGACGTCCGGGATCTCATCCGGGACTCCAAACAACATTCGGTAACCACATACAAACTTCCTTTATAACCCTAGCATCATCGAACCTTAAGTGTGTAGACCCTACGGGTTCGGGAGACATGCAAACATGACCGAGACGTTCTCCGGTCAATAACCAACAGCGGGATCTGGATACCCATGTTGGCTCCCACATGTTCCACGATGATCTCATCGGATGAACCACGATGTCGAGGATTCAATCAATCCCGTATTCAATTCCCTTTGTCTAGAGGTATTGTACTTGCCCGAGATTCGATCGTCGGTATGTCAATACCTTGTTCAATCTCGTTACCGGCAAGTCTCTTTACTCGTTCCGTAACACATCATCCCGTGATCAACCCCTTGGTCACATTGTGCACATTATGATGATGTCCTACCGAGTGGGCCCAGAGATACCTCTCCGTCACACGGAGTGACAAATCCCAGTCTCGATTCGTGCCAACCCAACAGACACTTTCGGAGATACCTGTAGTGCACCTTTATAGCCACCCAGTTACGTTGTGACGTTTGGTACACCCAAAGCATTCCTACGGTATCCGGGAGTTGCACAATCTCATGGTCTAAGGAAAAGATACTTGACATTAGAAAAGCTTTAGCATACGAACTACGATCTTTGTGCTAGGCTTAGGATTGGGTCTTGTCCATCACATCATTCTCCTAATGATGTGATCCCGTTATCAATGACATCCAATGTCCATGGTCAGGAAACCGTAACCATCTATTGATCAACGAGCTAGTCAACTAGAGGCTTACTAGGGACATGGTGTTGTCTATGTATCCACACATGTATCTGAGTTTCCTATCAATACAATTATAGCATGGATAATAAACTATTATCATGAACGAGGAAATATAATAATAACTTATTTATTATTGCCTCTAGGGCATATTTCCAACAGGGGAAACGTGGTAGGTGGCTAGCGGGCACAGCAGTAGCTCGGGTCTCCTATGCACGCTATTGCTATGGCAGCTTGCAAAATATCTACGGCTGGTGGTGCACTACCTATAGCGCAGGCTAAAATAACACGCTACTGGTAAAATTTTATAGATAGAAAAAATAGCAGTAGCATGTTTATATCAACAAGCGCTATAGATCCAAAACTAACAGTAGCGCTGGTTGGGCGACAAGCGTTCTAACATTTTGTGATGAGATATTGTGGTGTGTTACACTTAGCAGTAGCGTGGGTTTGTATAACAAGCGCTGCTGCTAACATATACCAGTAGCGCTCTTTCTAGCCGGCGCTACTACTAAGTACTAGTAGCGTTGGGTCGCAAAAAAACGCTACTGGTAAACTTCTATCTATAAGCGTTTTCCTAGTAGTGTTGGTGTTGTTGATGCATTGGTTTTTCCCTCCAAGTGTAAAGGGTGATCTAACAACGATGGCAAGAATTCTCTCAGTTTGGAACCAAGGTATCGAACCAGTAGGAAGATCCACAAGACTATGTAAGCAGTACCTGCACACAAACAAAAAAAATCCTCACAACCCAAAGCGTGTAGGTGTTGTCAATCCCTCGCGGGTAAGATAAAATGGTAAATACATAGATTGATAGATGCAAATAAAGTAACGGTAAATAAAATGCAGCAAGGTATTTTTGTATTTTTAATAATATAGATCTAAAAATAAAAGAGAAAAAATTGGAAATGCGAAAAGCAAAATAGATCTTGCAAGTATATGATGAAAAATAGTCCCGAGGGCCGTAGGTTTCACTAGTGGCTTCTCTTGAGAAAATAGCATCCGGTGGATAAATAATTTTCTTTTGGGCAATTGATAGAAGAGTGAATAATTATGACGATATCCAAGAAAATGATCATGTATATAGGCATCACTTCCAAGACAAGAAGACCGACTCCTGCCTGCATCTACTACTATTACTCCGCACATCGACCGCTATCCAGCATGCATCTAGTGTATTAAGTTCATGGAGAAACGGAGTAATGCTTTAAGAACGATGACATGATGTAGGCAAGATTTATTCATGTAGGAATAGAAACTGTACTGGGAGTGGCCAACGCTAAGGAGCCCAGACTCATCCAAGACACAAGGCCCACCAGGCCCAGGGCAAGGAGCAAACCCTAGGAGGTGAAGATGTCCTTCATGGTCTCCAAGAATAGAGGGTGGCAGCTGCTACCTCTTGAGCTTGCGTTGGTTTTTCCCTTGAAGAGGAAAGGGTGATGCAGCAAAGTAGAGTAAGTATTTCCCTCAGTTTGAGAACCAAGGTATCAATCCAGTAGGAGACAACGCACAAGTCACCGAATACCTGCACAAAAAATCAACAACTTGCACCCAACGCAATAAAGAGGTTGTCAATCCCTTCACGATTACTTGCAAAAGGAAGATCTGATAGAGATAGATAAACGGTAAGGTAAATATTTTTGGTATTTTTGGTTTATAGATCGGAAAGTAAAAGATTGCAAAATAGTAGATCCGAAACTAGTATGATGTAAAAGAGAACTTATATGATGGAAAAGAGACCCGGGGGCCATAGGGTCTTACTAGTGGCTTCTCTCAAAATGGCAAATACTACGATGGGTAAACAAATGACTGCCCAACAATTGATAGAAGAGCGCATAGTTATGACGATATCTAAGGCAACGATCATGAACATAGGCATCACGTCCGTGGCAAGTAGACCGAAATGATTCTGCATCTACTACTATTACTCCACACATCGACCGCTATCCAGCATGCATCTAGAGTACTAAGTTCATAATGAACGGAGTAACGCATTAAGTAAGATGACATGATGTAGAGGAATTAACTCAAGCAATATGATGAATACCCCATCTTTTTATCCTCGATGGCAACAATACAATACATGCATTGCTGCCCCTACTGTCACTTGGAAAGGACACCACAAGATTGAACCCAAAGCTAAGCACTTATCCCATTGCAATAAAAACCAATCTACTAGGCCAAACTAAACCAATAATTTGAAGACACTTGCAAAGATATCAAATCATGCATATAAGAATTCAGAGAAGACTCAAATAATATTCATAGATAATCTGATCATAAATCTACAATTCATCGGATCTCGGCGAACACACCGCAAAAGAGTATTACATCGAATTGATCTCCAAGAACATCGAGTAGAACATGGTATTGCGAATCAAAGAGAGCGAAGAAGCCATCTAGCTACTAGATATGGACCCTTAGGTCTGTGGTAAACTACTCACGCTTCATCGGAGAGGCAGTAGTGTTGATGCAGAAGCCTGATAACCCACAAGTGTAGGGGATCGCAACAGCTTTCGAGGGTAGAGTATTCAACCCAAATTTATTTATTCAACACAAGGGGAGCCAAAGAATATTCTTAAGAATTAGTAGATGAGTTGTCAATTCAACCACACCAGGATAACTTAGTATCTGTAGCAAAGTATTTAGTAGCAAAGTAGTATGACAATAAAAGTAACAGTGGCAAAAGTAAAGATAATGGTTTTGTAGTAATTGTAACAGTAGCAACGGAAAAGTAAATAAGCGAAGAACAAGATGTAAAAAGCTCGTAGGCATTGGATCAGTGATGGATAATTATGTCAGATGCGATCCCTCATGTAATAGCTATAACCTAGGGTGACACAGAACTAGCTCCAGTTCATCAATGTAATGTAGGCATGTATTCCGAATATAGTCATACGTGCTTATGGAAAAGAACTTGCATGACATCTTTTGTCCTACCCTCCCGTGGCAGCGGGGTCTTACACTAGTAGAAAAGGGGGCAATGGCCCAGGCCAGTTCAGCCCATTAGTCCCGGTTCAATTGAGAACCGGGACCAATGGAGCTATTTGCCCTGGTTCGTGAGCCCAGGGGGCCGGCCAGGCCACGTGGGCCATTGGTCCCGGTTCGTCCGGACCTTTTGGTCCCGGTTGGTGGGACGAAACGGGACCAATGGGCCTGGCTCCTGGCCCACCACTATTGGTCCCGGTTGGTGGCATGAACCGGGACCAAAGGCTTCCCTTTAGTCCCGGTTCATGCCACCAACCGGGACCAATAGTGGTGCCTATATATACCCCCTCCCGCAAGAGCAGAGCACAGTGCTCTGTTTTTTTCTGGCCGAGGGGGAGAGGGCTTGGTGGTGCTCTAGCTCACCTCCTATGCACACAAGGTGTTCGATGGAATGCCCGAGCCACACTACTTAAGGTTTCTCCTCTCCAAGCTCGACCGCCAAGCTCCGTTTTCCTCAAGATTGATCTAGGTTTAGCGGTCCGTCACGCCCCGTCCCCGTCTTCACCGCCGTCGATCACCCGCGCCGATCTCATCGCCGGCACCACCGTGGTGAGCCTCTTGTTCTTATCTTCTTTCTGAAAGGAAAAACATTCTTACTTGTATGTTTAGATAGATACTTGTATTATTTTCTTACTTTTATTATTGCATCTTATATAGTGCGATGGTTTTGGTATCCGCCCCCGTCGGCCCTCGTCCTGTCTATGATTCGGATGTGGTATATATTATCTTTTCATAACTATTGGTTCATTTATTGTTTATGAAAATTATGCCGACCAACGTGACATAGATTTTATTTATCTAGGAGGTTGTTGAACCGGAAATTCCAACCGACCCTATTGTCGAGAGGTTAAATTTAGTTGAAGAAGAAAACAATTTCTTGAAGGAAAAAATAAAAAAACTTGAGGAGGAGAAGATGATATTGGAGTTGCATGTTGCGGATGTCGTCGATGATCACAAGATCAAGATGGATGCAATGCGCTTGAAGATGAGAAAGATTAGAAAATATGCCATTCATACCGAGGCTTGGTATCATTATGCCGTTGGATCAGTTGTTACCTTGGTTGCGATTATGATCGCATTTGTTTTCGCATTGAAATGTTTTACATAGTTTCAATGTATGGTTTAATTAATTTAGATGCTCTGCAGAGCTTTATGTTGTTAGATGAGAACTATGTATGTACTTTGGTTTTTATGTGATGATGAACTTCTATTAATTTGGTCACTTATAATTATCTATTCATGATGTTCTGTAATGATTTTTGACACACTTAATTATATATAATGCACGCAGATGAACCGGCAATGGATGTACGGTGACAGACACACCTCCGAGTACATTAAGGGCGTGCATGATTTTCTCGAAGTGGCTGAGGCAAACAAGCAGAATGGTTTTATGTGTTGTCCATGCCCTATATGTGGGAATACGAAGTCTTACTCTGACCGGAAAATCCTTCACACCCACCTGCTTTACAAGGGTTTCATGCCACACTATAATGTTTGGACGAGGCACGGAGAAATAGGGGTTATGATGGAAGACGGCGAGGAAGAAGAGTACGATGACAACTATGTGCCCCCTGAATACGGTGATGCTACTGAACATCAAGATGCACCAGACGATGTGCACGATGGTGCTGCAACGGGCGAAGCTGCTGAAGATCAAGAGGAACCAGACGATGTGCCCGATGATGATGATCTCCGCCGGGTCATTGTCGATGCAAGGACACAATGCGAAAGTCAAAAGGAGAAGCTGAAGTTCGATCGCATGTTAGAGGATCACAAAAAGGGGTTGTACCCCAATTGCGAAGATGGCAACACAAAGCTCGGTACCGTACTCGAATTGCTGCAGTGGAAGGCAGAGAATGCTGTGCCTGATAAAGGATTTGAGAAGCTACTGAAAATAATGAAGAAGAAGCTTCCAAAGGATAACGAATTGCCCGACAGTACATACGCAGCAAAGAAGGTCGTATGCCCTCTAGGATTGGAGGTGGAGAAGATACATGCATGCCCTAATGACTGCATCCTCTACCGCGGTGCCTACAAGGATCTGAACGCATGCCCGGTATGCGGTGCATTGCGGTATAAGATCAGACGAGATGACCCTGGTGATGTTGACGGCGAGCCTCCCAGGAAGAGGGTTCCTGCGAAGGTGATGTGGTATGCTCCTATAATACCACGGTTGAAACGTCTGTTCAGAAACGGAGAGCATGCCAAGTTGATGCGATGGCACAGTGAGGACCGTAAGAAAGACGGGAAGTTGAGAGCACCCGCTGACGGGTCGCAGTGGAGAAAAATTGAGAGAAAATACTGGGATGAGTTTGCAAAGGACCCAAGGAACGTATGGTTTGCTTTAAGCGCGGATGGCATTAATCCTTTCGGGGAGCAGAGCAGCAATCACAGCACCTGGCCCGTGACTCTATGTATGTATAACCTTCCTCCTTGGATGTGCATGAAGCGGAAGTTCATTATGATGCCAGTTCTCATCCAAGGCCCTAAGCAACCCGGCAACGACATTGATGTGTACCTAAGGCCATTAGTTGAAGAACTTTTACAGCTGTGGAATGGAAACGGTGTACGTACGTGGGATGAGCACAAAAAGGAGGAATTTGACCTAAAGGCGTTGCTGTTCGTGACCATCAACGATTGGCCCGCTCTCAGTAACCTTTCAGGACAGACAAACAAGGGATACCACGCATGCACGCACTGTTTACTTGACACCGATAGTATATACCTGGGAAGCTGCAGGAAGAATGTGTACCTGGGCCATCGTCGATTTCTTCCGACCAACCATCAATGTCGAAAGAAAGGCAAGCATTTCAAAGGCGAGGCAGATCACCGGAAGAAGCCCGCCATGCGTACCGGTGATCACGTACTTGCTATGGTCAATGATTTACACGTAATCTTTGGAAAGGGTCCCGGCGGACTAGCTGTTCTGAATGACGCTGAGAATCACGCACCCATGTGGAAGAAGAAATCTATATTTTGGGACCTACCCTACTGGAAAGACCTAGAGGTCCGCTCTTCGATCGACGTGATGCACGTGACGAAGAACCTTTGCGTGAACCTGCTAGGCTTCTTGGGCGTGTATGGGAAGACAAAAGATACACCTGAGGCACGAGAGGACCTGCAACGCTTGCACGAAAAAGAGGGCATGCCTCCGAAGCAGTATGAAGGTCCTGCCAGCTACGCTCTTACGAAAGAAGAGAAAGAAATATTCTTTCAATGCCTGCTCAGTATGAAGGTCCCGACTGGCTTCTCGTCGAATATAAAGGGAATAATAAATATGCCAGAGAAAAAGTTCCAGAACCTAAAGTCTCATGACTGCCACGTGATTATGACGCAACTGCTTCCGGTTGCATTGAGGGGGCTTCTACCGGAAAACGTCCGATTAGCCATTGTGAAGCTATGTGCATTCCTCAATGCAATATCTCAGAAGGTGATCGATCCAGAAATCGTACCAACGCTAAGGAGTGATGTGGCGCAATGTCTTGTCAGTTTCGAGCTGGTGTTCCCACCATCCTTCTTCAATATCATGACGCACGTCCTAGTTCATCTAGTCGACGAGATTGTCATTCTGGGGCCCGTATTTCTACACAATATGTACCCCTTTGAGAGGTTCATGGGAGTCCTAAAGAAATATGTTCGTAACCGCGCTAGGCCAGAAGGAAGCATCTCCATGGGCCATCAAACAGAGGATGTCATCGGGTTTTGTGTTGACTTCATTCCTGGCCTTAAGAAGATAGGTCTCCCTAAATCGCGGTATGAGGGGAGACTGACTGGAAAAGGCACGCTTGGAAGGGACTCAATAATATGCAGGGACGGATATTCTTGGTCTCAAGCACACTACACAGTTCTACAGAACTCTACCTTGGTGACCCCGTATGTCGATGAACACAAGAACAGTCTGCGCTCCAAACACCCGGAGCAGTGCGACGACTGGATTACATGTGAACACATCAGGACTTTCAGCAGTTGGTTGGAAACACGTCTCAGAGGTGACAGCACTGTTTGTGATGAGCTGTACTTGTTGTCCAGGGGACCATCTTCGACTGTAATGATTTGGAAAGGATACGAGATAAATGGGAATACATTTTACACGATTGACCAAGATGAAAAGAGCACCAACCAAAACAGCGGTGTCCGCTTTGATGCAGCAACCGACAAGGGAAATGACACATATTATGGTTACATAGTAGACATATGGGAACTTGACTACGGAGTAGATTTTAAGGTCCCTTTGTTTAAGTGCAAGTGGGTCAATCTGTCAGGAGGCGGGGTACAGGTAGACCCACAGTACGGAATGACAACAGTGGATCTGAAAAATCTTGGGTACACTGACGAACCGTTCGTCCTAGCCAATGATGTGGCACAGGTTATCTATGTGAAGGACATGTCTACCAGACCGAGGAAAAGAAAAGATAAGGAAGCGAATACATCATACAATGAGCCAAAGCGCCACATAGTTCTTTCAGGAAAAAGGGACATCCTGGGAGTGGAGGGCAAGACAGACATGTCTGAAGAGTATGAAAAGTTTCATGAAATTCCCCCCTTCAAAGTCAAGGCTGACCCAAGCATCCTGATAAACGATGAAGATTATCCATGGTTACGGCGCAATAAGCAAACGACAGAAGCGAAGAAAAAGTGAAGACTTTCTCCCGCAACTATTATGATGATACCATGCCAACTTTGTAACAGACGAGTATGATACCATTGTCCGTTTTGTACATGCACATGCTATGCCAACTTTTTCAGAGTTCATTTGAAAACTATGAATTTGAAAACCTCGCCAACCGAAGGGCGCTCACACCGGTTTATAAGCCCGTCCCTCTACACGCCTTGTTGAGCTCACAAACTTGTGATTCACACAAATTTCAAAGAAAACTAATGGCACAAACAGAAAGTTTATAATTTTGCTGACCTAAAAGCAAAAAGAATTAAAAAATAAAGCAAAAAACCAAAAGAAAATAAATAATGCAGAAAACAAAACAAAAAACTTGAAAAAAATAAAAATAGCAACAATAAGTATTTTGTTGTAAGTAGAAACAAAATAAAATAAATAAATAAAGCAAAAAAGTGTTTTCAAATTTGAAAACTAATGGCACTAACAGAAAGTTTATAATTTTTCTAAACTAAAAGCAAAAAGAATTAAAAAATAAAGCAAAAAACAACAAAAAATAAATAATGCAGAAAACAGAACAAAAAAACTGAAAAATAATAAAAATAGCAACAATAAGTATTTTGTTGTAAGTACAAACAAAATAAAATATATAAAGCAACAAAGAAAACAAAAAAAGTGTTTTCAAATTTGAAAACTAATGGCACTAACAGAAAGTTTATAATTTTTCTAAAACTAAAAGCAAAAAGAATTAAAAAATAAAGCAAAAAACAACAAAAAATAAATAATGCAGAAAGCAAAACCAAAAAACTGGAAAAAAATAAAAATAGCAACAATAAGTATTTTGTTGTAAGTAGAAACAAAATAAAATAAATAAAGCAACAAAGAAAACAAAAAAACAAAAAAAGTGCCACCTACTGGGCCCCCACGGCCTGAATACGACTAGAAACCCTACCATGGGCCAGGATTCAGGCCCGCGGGAGGCTCAGTAGGCCCACAGGCAGAGATTGCACGGTTAGGCCCGAAAGCCTGCAGTTGAGAGGAGCTCGGGTGGGTGGGCGCAGTAGAGTTATAAACCACACTCGAGCTCTCTCAACTAGCGAGGTGGGACTAAACTTTTCGGCGCGGGGCAGCACAAGGCCTTTGGTCCCGGTTGGTGGCACCAACCGGGACTAAAGGGGGCATTGGTCCCTGTTCGTGGCACCAACCGGGACTAATGCCCCCCTTTAGTCCCGGTTAGTGCCACCAACCGGGACCAAAGGCCGCCGCTTCCCGCCCTTTGGTCCCGGTTGGTGGCACCAACCGGGACTAAAGGGGTGCATTAGTCCCGGTTGGTTCCACGAACCGGGACCAATGCTCAGTGTATATAAGCAACACTTGTGAAAAATTTCAGTTTCATCGCGCATTTGCCCCCCGACGACACCGCGGACCTCCTCGACGCCGCCAGGCTGCCCCGCAGCCGTCTACGTCGCCCGTGCCCCCGAGCCCACGCCGTCGCCGGCCGCGCCCTCGAGCCCAGACGCCGTCGCCACCCCGCGCCGCCCCCGACGCCGTCGCCGCGCGCCACCCCGCGTCGCCCCGACGCCGTCGCCGCCCCGCCTCTGCCTCGCCGTCGCCTCTGCCTCGCCCCGCGCCGCTTTGGTCAGGGCCGGCACCGCCCCCCTCTTCCCACTTTTTTTGCAAATATAGCTATGTTTTTTCCTGATTATGTGTATATGTATGAGTATATGTATATGTGTATATCTGTTTATATGTCTTTTTTTAGATTTTTTTGTTTTTTGCATTTTTATAAAAATGTATATATGTTCTCTGTGTATATATATGTTTTCTGTTCATAGATTTTTATTTGAACATTATTTAAAAAAAACAAGCAATACTACTTCATGTATTTTTAAGAAGGAAGAAGAAGAAAAAGAATGAGAGGAAAAAGGAAAAAAGAAGAGGAAGAAAGGAGAAGAAGAGGGGAGAGAAAGAAGAGGAGAAATAAATAAGAAGAAGAAAAAAGAAGAAAAAGAAGAGGAGAAGAAGAAAGGAATAGAGGAGAAGAAGAAAAAATAGAAAAAAATTCTATTTTTTCTTCTTCTCCTCTATTCTTTTCTTCTTCTCCTCTTTTTTTTCTTCTTTTTTTTCTTCTTCTTCTTCCTTCTTCCTTCTTCCTCTTTTCTTCCTTTTCCTTATTTTCCTTTCTCGAGGGATAAGAAGAAAAAGAAGAGGAGAAGAAGAAAGAAAGGAATAGAGGAGAAAGAAGAAACTTCGACACGAGGGGGGGGGTACCGATACCCCCTCCCCGATAACATTATTTTCCCATGTATATGTATGTCGCGTCGTTGTCGATATAACGAGGGTGTCGAGGGTCGGGAACTAGGGTAGAGGGTCGAGGGTCGTTAAGGGGTCAAGGGTCGAGGGTTTCAGGGTCGAGGGTTCGAGGGATCGAGGGTCGAGGGTTCCAGGGTCGTCTAGGGGTCGAGGGTTCCAGGGTCGTCGAGGGTTCGAGGGGTCGAGAGAGGTTTCGTAGTGTCAAAGTATTGAAGAAATCCATGGCTTCATCATTAGCCGGAAGTAACCAGGGCATGATGGTACGAAGTCCTCCAAAGTTATTCTGGAATGGAGTCCCGGATAGGATAATTTGCCTTTTTGTACGAATTTCAGCAAAGGTCTTCCAAATAACGATATTCGGAAGGTTCTTGCTGAACTTTGTACCAAAAAGCGAATTATCCTATCTGGGACTCCGTTCCAAAATAACTTTGGAGAGCTTCGTACCATCATGCACCTGTTACTTTCGCCTAATGATGAAGACATGGTTTTGTTGAATCCTTTGACACTAGGCAACCTCCCGACCCCTCGGCGATCCTCGACCCCTTGACCCTCGACCGCTCAGCAATCCACGACCCTCTACCCTACCGCGGGCGTCGATGCCCACGTCACTTGTGGGACATAGATGTAGTGTTCAACGCCGACCCCCTCCCGATAGCTTCAACACGTGGGGGGGGTCGATATTACCCCCTCCTTGAAGCGTTCTCGAGGCCACCCCCTAACCCTTGAAGCGTTGTCGAGGCCACCCCAAACCCTAGAGAAGCAGCGTCGAGGCCACTAATATGATTCCTTATTGTGATTAGCTAGCTAGTTCTACGTTTGCCACTAATATATCCATATCTGTCATGTTTGAATAATAATTGCCATGTTGTAAATATTTGTAGAAACTATGGACACCCCCCGAGACGAAGCACAAGAAGCGTTGTTGAGGGACATAATCGCACAAGGAAGTGATGCCGTCTGCTCGTTGATGTTTCTCAACGACAACGATGGTCTGGAAGGAGAGGGTGAAGAAGCAGCTGGCTATGATTTACATGGCTCCGATGACCCAATGCCGGTGCAAGAAGGAGAGGGTGAAGAAGTAGACCGTGAGGACGGCTCCGGTGATCACCAAACCGAGTCCGGCCAGGTATATATATTAGTTAAGCCTGTGCTGACTAGCTAATTGATGCATTCATTGTTTTGGTATGTACACATATTAATTAACTCTCGTCTTTGTTCTTTTTTCTAGCCCTCCGGATCGAGCACAACTTCGGTAAAGAGACGAGGCCCGAAGAAAAAGTTGAGCTCGGATGAAAAGTTTGAGATCATACAAATCGCGCGCGACGGCCAACCGATTGAACCCTACCGGACAAAGAAGGCATTTGTTGCTCAGTGCGGGGTTCTGGTTAGGGACAAGATCCCGATCAGCATCCACCAATGGTATAAGCCTAAGAACGAAGACCCTGAGGTGTCTTATGTCAATGATATGCAGAAAAATGATCTTTGGACTGAGCTGAAGTCAAATTTCACCCTACCGCCGGAGGATGATCCGGAGAAGCCAGTTATAGAGCCATTAATCAAGTCTTTTGCTCTGAAGAAGATGGCAGACCTATTCAGGAATTGGAAGAAAGACCTCAATAGGTATGTCGAAAAAAATGAGACACCAGAATTCAAGGGCAAATATGAGAAGATCAGAGATGACTGGCCCGCATTTGTGGCCCACAAGACATCGGAAAAGAGTAAAAAGATGTCGGCGACAAACAAGAGAAATGCTGCGAAGAAGAAGCTTCACCATCGCACGGGGTCAGGTGGCTACCTCGTAGCCCGGCCTAAGTGGGCCAAGGCTGAGAATGATCTGCTTGATAAAGGGATCGAACCAGAGACAATGAACTGGCCAGACCGTTGCCGGACTTGGTTCTTTGGGGCCGGCGGATCCTTGGACCCTATAACAGGGAAGTGCATTTGGACGGACGAACAATTGGACATACCAGTCAAGAGGCTTCAGCAATATATCGAAGCAGCGCAGCAAGGGACGTTCGTTCCAGACAGGGAGAAGGACGAGCTCACAATGGCCCTCGGCAATCCTGAGCACCCTGGACGGACACGAGGCACGCCAGGCTCCGTTTCGTGGAAGGCTGGATTTCCGGACGCAGGGGGTTACAAAACCCAGGAGAGGAGGAAGAAACTGGAGCAGAGCCAACTGCAGGCGCTGCACGAAAGGGTAATGGGGCTAGAGGAACGAGAAGCAGATCGCAGCAAACGACCTGCCGAAGCTTCCCCCGAAGCTACCCCGCCATCTCAGCGGAGAAGCAGCGTGGCTTCCACCGAGCTGCTTCAGCCAGAGCATGCCTTGACGGCTCCTGCCAGCTATCCCGTGGATGCTATCACGGATGCTGAAAATTGCCACCTTATGGCGCAATGGAGCAATTTGAAGGTCAAGGCGGCTGTTGGCTCTGTTTATCCTACTAAACCCGACTCAACTTTTCACTGCCGGCCGATTCCAGAAGGATATGCTAAGGTGATGGTCGATGAAATAACGGAGGGATTTGAGGACCTCCGGCTTGACCACCCTACCGGTGAAGGGGAGTATCGGCTGGGTTCTGCTCTGAAGACTCCATGCCTATGGCGGAAGGATCTCATCAACCTTATGAACTGGACGCCTCCGCCTCCTCCTCCTCCTCCGGCGAATCAGGGCACTTCGCCTCCTCCTCCGGCGAGTCAGGGCACTCCGCCTCCTCCACCGCCTCCTCCTCCGGCGAGTGACGATCAGGGCACTCGGCCGACTCCTTCTCCGGCGCGTGGCGGCACTCCGCCTCCTTCTCCGCCTGCGCCGGCGCGCCCGAGCAGCCAGCCTCCTCCTTCTCCGCCTCGTCAGCAAAGGCGGAAGAGACCCGCCGCCGCTCCGGCTGCTCCGGCGCGTCGTAGTCCTTCTCCTCCGCCTCGTAAGCAAGGAAAGAAGACATCCGCTCCGTCTGCTCTGCCGGCGTCTAGCAGTACAGCCAAAGGCGGGAGGAGATACAGATTCGGTCCTTCTCTGAAGACTCCAGAGAAGTTACCATACGAGAGGAGCAAGGAGGAAAACATGAAGATCGCGCAGACCGAAGTGGATGACTGGTTTCAAGGGTTGAAAGCAAAGAGACATCCACCTCCGGAGGAGAAGGTAGATCCGGTGAAAGCGAAGCGCACTCTGGCTGCCCTGACAAAACCACCCAAGTCTCCGCCGAAAGGCAACTATGAGCGCATTATTGGAAAGGCATTTGCCGAAGCGGAGAGGTCGGGAAGTACTAAAAGTGATCAAAGGATGAAAGAACGACGAGCTGGGAAACAAATTGCCCAGCTCGGCGAACAAGCGAAGCAATCGTGCCCCCCGCTCAAGGTGCCTGCTAGCGACATCGTCGATCCGAGGATGGTGCCCGGTTATGGCAATCCTGCAGATTACCTGCCCGACGATGTACATTATGATTTCTTGGAGGTGCAGATACAAAGATACGAGTACGGGAAGCCTCTCGTCAAAGATGAAAGTTCTCTATCAACGATGATGCGAAGATTGCATGATTGGTACATGAAAACCTGCAAAGAGTCTGAGGGGAGGAGTACTTTGTATGTGAGAGTTAAAAAGGAGCATGGCGTCCTTGGAATTGAACTGTTGCCTATTCCATTTGAGGAGTTCTATCAGTTTTTCAATCAATTGGCCATCGATAAATCAACGGTCACCTGCTACTGTCTGTAAGTAGTACTACTTCTGTCATTAAGTCTCTCTATATAACTCAGCCCTTTCATTGCATGTATTTATAATTATCCTCACTATATTATGCAGATTGAAGATCGCCGAATTGAAGAAAAGACAAGTGGGAGATATTGGGTTCATTAACACGTATCTCATAGATGCAACTGAGGTTCAATATCGTGCCCAAGAAACCGAGGCCAACTTGCTACGATCGTTGGAAATAAATGAACACAAAGATATAATACTCTTTCCTTACAACTTCAAGTGAGTGTTACTGTCTTGTGGCATATTCGGTTTCCTTATTAGTCCAGGTTATAGTAATGTAATATTGATGAGTTATGCATGTGTGCGCAGCTACCACTATATTCTCCTAGAGATTAAGCTTGAGAAGGGAGTAGTAACTGTCTTAGACTCCAAGCGAAAAGATCCCAAGGAGTATGCGGACATGACTGAAATGCTCGAGAAGTAAGTTAAATCGATCATTATCCACCATATCAGCAACTTTGTTCATTTCTGATATCAAGTAATTGTTTTCTTTGTATGGCAGGGCTTGGAGAAAATTCACCAAAAAAGCTCCGGGACTACCGAAGAAGCTGCAATTTAGGCACCCGAAAGTAAGTACTATATAGTAGCATATTCCACGCATCTCCTAGTGATTCAAGCGCTAGTTTCATCAATACCATTTAGCATGCTTGCTAATTATCAGTTTGATTGACCTCTATTTCTTGTAAAGTGGTTGTGGCAGGAACAAGGGAATGATTTCTGTGGATACTACATTTGCGAGTCCATCCGCCACACGACCTGTGAGCGGGGCTACTCCGACAAACAATATGAAGTGCGTAAATAACAATATTCACAATTTTATTTTATTACCATCATTTGTGTTGAGTTTCATTCATTCATATATATATATATGTATTGACCCCCTTCTTAAAATTAGATGTTTCGGATGCGGGATGAACTCCTAGCACCAGATCGCATGCGAGCAATTCAAGAGGAATTGGCGGCATTCTTTCTTGACCACGTGATCGCTGAAGACGGAGAATACTATGTGGACCACGCGTCCGTATGTTAGGAGATTATATATTTGTAAAAGATAATTATTGTATATATGTAGCCGGTAGTGTCGGATAGATATACGAGAACTTGTTGTTCGACCAATCTCTCGGAGAAGGAGAGGTGGTCGATATCACTTCTCTCTGTATGCATATATGTTCATGACGATCTTCTGTTTGCTTACAAGCTAGCTAGCGTGTCTAGCTAGTCCTCTCTATACGTATGTATGGTACGTAGCGTCGACCAAGCACGGACAAAAGAGAGGACACTTCTCTCTATTAATTAGCTAGCTATAGCACAATATATGAAACACCTAAATTAACCCCCCAAAACCCCCCAACCCCCCCCCCCCTTTAAAAAAAACAAAAACCCCAGCCACAGAAATGCTGACGCGTGGATGCCTATTGGTCCCGGTTGGTGCCACCAACCGGGACCAAAGGCCCTCCTGCCTGGGCTCAGCGGACAGGCCACGTGGAGGCCCATCTGTCCCGGTTCTGGATTGAACCGGGAATAAAGGGTCAGGGCATTAGTACCGACCCTTTAGTCCCGGTTCATGAACCGGGACTAAAGGCCCTCACCAACCGGGACTATAGGCCCTTTTTCTACTAGTGTTAGTGGAAACTAAGGGATATTAAGGCCTCATTTTAATAGAGAACCAGAACAAAGAATTAGCACATAGTGAATACATGAACTCCTCAAACTATGGTCATCACCGAGAAGTATCCCGATTATTGTCACTTCGGGGTTGTCGGATCATAATACATAATAGGTGACTATAGACTTGCAAGATAGGATCAAGAACTCACATATATTCATGAAAACATAATAGGTTCAGATCTGAAATCATGGCACACGGGCCCTAGTAGCAAGCATTAAGCATAGCAAAGTCATAGCAACATCAATCTCAGAACATAGTGTATACTAGGGATCAAACCCTAACAAAACTAACTTGATTACATGGTAAATCTCATCCAACCCATCACCGTCCAGCAAGCCTACAATGGAATTACTCACACACGGCGGTGAGCATCATGAAATTGGTGATGGAGGATGGTTGATGATGACAACGGCGACGAATCCCCCTCTCCGGAGCCCCGAACGGACTCCAGATCAGCCCTCCTGAGAGAGATTAGGGCTTGCCGGCGGCTCCGTATCGTACAAGGAGATGAAACTTTCTCTCTGATTTTTTTCTCCGCGAAACGGAATATATAGAGTTGGAGTTGAGGTCGGTGGAGCGTCAGGGGGCCCACGAGACAGGGGGACGCGCCCAGGGGGAGGGCGCGCCCCCCACCCTCATAGACAGGGTGTGGGCCCCCTGGCCCTGATTCTTTCGCCAGTATTTCTTATATTTTCCAAAACTTATCTCCGTGGATTTTCAGGTCATTCCGAGCACTTTTGTTTTTGCACAATAAACAGCATCATGGCAGTTCTGCAGAAAACAGCGTCAGTCCGGGTTAGTTTCATTCAAATCATGCAAGTTAGAGTCCAAAACAAGGGCAAAAGTGTTTGGAAAAGTAGATACGTTGGAGACATATCAGCTCCCCCAAGCTTAAACCTTTGCTTGTCCTCAAGCAATTCAGTTGATAAACTGAAAGTGCTAAAGAAAAACTTTTACAAACTCTATTTGCTCTTGTTGTTGTAAATATGTAAAGCCAGTATTCAAGTTTTCAGCAAGTATTGTGAACTAACCATACTCACAATAACTCTTAGGACTCACAATTACTCATATCAATGGCATAATCAGCTAGCGAGCGATAATAATAAAACTCGGATGACAACACTTTCTCAAAACAATCATAATATGATATAACAAAATGGTATCTCGCTAGCCCTTTCTGAGACCGCAAAACATAAATGTAGAGCACCTTTAAAGATCAAGGACTGACTAAACATTGTAATTCATGGTAAAAGAGATCCAGTCAAGTCATACCCAATATAATAGTAATGAATGCAAACGACAGTGTGCTCTCCAGCGGGTGCTTTTTAATAAGAAGGTGATGACTCAGCATAAAAGTAAATAGATAGGCCCTTCGCAGAGGGAAGCAGGGATTTGTAGAGGTGCCAGAGCTCGATTTTAAAATAGAGATGAATAACATTTTGAGCGGTATACTTTCACTGTCAACGCAACAACTATGAGATGGCTATATCTTCCATACGACATGCATTATAGGCGGTTCCCAAATAGAATGGTAAAAGTTTATACTCCCCCACCACCAACAAGCATCAATCCATGGCTTGCTCGAAACAACGAGTGCCTCCAACTAACAACAACCCTGGGGGAGTTTTGTTTAATTATATTGATTTGCCTTGATCTTTTGAATCATGGGACTGGGCATCCCGGTTACCGGCCCTTTCTCATTAATGAGGAGCGCAGTCCACTCCTCTTGAGAATAACACACCTAGCATGGAAGATAGAGGCAGCCCTAGTTGAAACATGAGCTGCTCGAGCATACAAAACAGAATTTCATTTGAAGGTTTGGAGTTTGGCACATACAAATTTACGCGGAATGGCAGGTAGATACCACATATAGGAAGGTATGCTGGACTCATATGGAATAACTTTGGGATTTAAGGAGTTTGGATGCACAAGCAGTATTCCCGCTTAGTACAGTTGAAGGCTAGCAAAAGACTAGGAAGCGACCAACTGAGAGAGCGACAACAGTCATGAACATGCATTAAAATTAATTCACACCGAGTGCAAGCATGAGTAGGATATAATCTACCATGAACATAAATATCGTGAAGGCTATGTTGATTTGTTTCAACTACATGCATGAACATGTGCCAAGTCTAGTCACTCAATTCATTCAAAGGAGGGTATCATCCCATCATACCACATCATAATCATTTTAATAGCATGTTGGCACGCAAGGTAAACCATTATAACTCATAGCTAATTAAGCATCGCACAAGCAACTATAATCTCTAAATGTCATTGCAAATATGTTTACTTCATAATAAGTTGAATCAGGAATGATGGACTCATCATATTTACAAAAACAAGAGAGGTCGAGTTCATACCAGCTTTTCTCATCTCAATCAGTCCATCATGTATCGTCATTATTGCCTTTCACTTGCACGACTAAACGATGTGTATAATAATAATAGTGCATGTGCATTAGACTAAGCTGGAATCTGCAAGCATTCAATTCAAGAGAGAAGACAAGATAATATGGGATCTAAGTTAAATAAACAATCATGCATGTGAGAGCCACTAAACATTTTCAATATGGTCTTCTACTCTCGACCCCCAAAGGAAAGAAAAGAAAATAAAACTATTTACACGGGAAAGCTCCCAACAAGTAAGAAGAAGAACGAGAAATCTTTTTGGGTTTTCATTTTAATTTCTACTACAAGCATGGAAATTAAACTAACTAATTTTTTTGGTTTTTCTTAAGGTTTATCAAACACACAAGAAGAAAGCTAGAAAAAGAAAATTAAACTAGCATGGATAATACAATGAAAGAGTATGAGCACCGACAACTAGAATAGTGTGTGAACATGAATGTAAAGTCGGTGAGAAATACATACTCCCTCAAGCTTAGGCTTTTGGCCTAAGTTGGTCTACTGCCAAGGACCTCGGCTACTCTCCCCTATGTACTGAGGGGTGTAATCAGGATACCACTGGCTGGTCATCTCCTCCGGATCCCGCTGGTAAGATGATGCACGATAAGGGTCCGGTGAAGGTTCCAGCTCAGGCTCAGGCTCTGGAGTGGATGCTTGGCCTTGATGAGTGTACACCGCTTCCGGCGTGACAAGACAATTAACTGCAGTGAAATCAAACAACAGAGGCGCAGGCAGAATAATAGTCTCATTGTGTTTCTTATTAAACCTCAGGTTATACAGAACCATCTTATCTTCGTTGTCAACAATAAACTCATGCGCTACCATGCTCCTGTAATCTAAAATGTAAGGAGGCAATATTTTCTCCTCTTTCTCATGGTGCCTAATAGGTATCTCAAAATATTTAGCAAGACATGCAGCATAGATACCTCGAAAGATGGGGCCTTTGTACGTTTCAGGCTTAGACGTTTAGCAATAACGGCACCCATACTAAAACTATTATCACCAAACAAGGCATGGAGAAGAATAATAATATCAGGAATATTGAAGTTTCCACTATTTCCATGACTAATTAAGCATCGATTAGAAAATATGGCAAAGTACCGTAAAACAGGAAAGTGTATGCTAGAGATTCTCACATCGGAACCCTTCTTTGGATCCCCTACAGTAATGGTGTTAACAAAGTCATCCACATATTTACGATGTGGTTCATCTAACTTGCCCTTAAAAGGTATTCTATATACCGCGCAAAAATTACGTAAAGACATTTCCTTGAATTCATCATATAAATGGAACGATACTGAAGGAGGTGATTTCTTAGGATAGTAATAAAATTTTTGCACGAAAGTATTGGTGAGTAAGAGATACTAATCGATCCGGTCGTGGAGGAAGTCGATGAGGCCAGCATTTTCAATCAAGGAATAAAAGTCTTCATAAATCCCGGCTTCTCTCAGAAAATTATCGCATGGCCATTGACACGGCCGTACTTCCGCTATGCGAGGAAGATTATACTTGGCCTTTTCCTTCTCTTTAGCTTGTTTTTCCTGGGAGCCTTGGCTAGAAGAGCCCCTCAAAAATCTCCTTAACATTTTCTAAAAATTTCTGAAATTTTAGTAACTTCAAAATAAAGGTGAATAAAACTAAACAAGATTGGTAGCAACTACTCCTACAAGTGCCTAGAGCCTATATCATGCATTAGAATTAATTGGGACCTCATAAATTTGACATGCAAGCTCAAGAACAGGGTCACCTATGCAGCAAAAAATTGCAATGAATAAAGCACTAGAACAAAAACTAATTGGACCATTGTAGGAGTCACATACCAAGCAACAATCTCCCAAAGCAGTTTTGTGAATGGAGCTTTGAGCAAGGAGACCGAAAATCACAGCAAAATGAGCTAGAACTCGTGCTTGAGCTGGATGGGGATTTTTTTTGGGAAGAAGATGGAGTGTGTGGGTGCAGGAATAAGTGGAGGGGAGCCACCGTGGGCCCACGAGGGGGGGCGCGCCCAGGGGGTGTGGGCGCGTCCTACATCCTCGTGGCCAGGTGCTTGCCCCTCCTGCAGTGTTTTCAGTGCCTAAAATCCTCAAATATTCCATAAAAAATCATACTAAATTTGTAGGGCATTTGGAGCACTTTTATTTTCGGGATATTTTTTATTGCACGGATAATTCAGAAAACAGAGAGATAATACTATTTTTGCTTTATTTATTCTAAATAACAGAAAGTAAAAAGAGGGTATAGAAGGTTGTGCCTTCTAGTTTCATCCATCTCATGATCATCAAAATGAATCTACTAACAAGGTTGATCAAGTCTTGTTAACAAACTCATTCCGAATAACACGGAACCGGAGAAATTTTGAATAACACTAGGTTACCTCAACGGGGATATGAACATCCCCAACAATAAGAATATGATACTTTTTCTTAACAGTAGGAAGAGGAAATTCAAAACCACCAATAATGATAGTTGGAATTTTTCCAATAGAATTGATGCTATGAACTTGAGGTTGTTTCCTCGGAAAGTGTATTGTATGCTCATTGCCATTAACATGAAAACTGGCATTGCCTTTGTTGCAATCAATAACAGCCCCTGTAGTATTCAAAAAGGGTCTACCAAGGATAATCGACATATTATCGTCCTCGGGAATATCAAGAATAACAAAGTCCGTTAAGATAGTGACATTTGCAACCACAACAGGCACATCCTCACAAATGCCGACAGGTATAGCAGTTGATTTATCAGCCATTTGCAAAGATATTTCAGTAGGTGTCAACTTATTCAATTCAAGTCTACGATATAAAGAGAGAGGCATAACACTAACACCGGCTCCAAGATCACATAAAGCAGTTTTAACATAATGTCTTTTAGTGGAGCATGGTATGGTTGGTACCCCTGGATCTCTAAGTTTCTTTGGTATTCCACCCTTAAAAGTGTAATTAGCAAGCATGGTGGAAATTTCAGCTTCCGGTATCTTTCTTTTATTTGTAATGATATCCTTCATATACTTAGCATAAGGATTTACTTTAAGCATATCAGTTAAGCGCATACGTAAGAAGATAGGTCTAATCATTTCGGCAAAGCGCTCAAAATCCTCATCATCCTTTGTCTTGGATTGTTTAGGAGGAAAGGGCATGGGTTTCTGAACCCATGGTTCTCTTTCTCTACCGTGCTTCCTAGCAACAAAATCTCTCTTATCATAATGTTGATTCTTTGATTGTGGGTTATCAAGATCAACAACAGGTTCAATCTCTACATCATTATTTTTGCTAGGTTGAGCATCAACATGAACATTACCATTAACATTATCACTAGGTTCATGTTCATCACCTGATTGTGTTTCAGCATCAGAAATAGAAATATCATTAGGATTCTCAGGTGTGTCTACAACAGGTTCACTAGAAGCATGCAAAGTCCTATCGTTTTTCTTTTTCTTCTTTTTGGAAGAACTAGGTGCCTCTAAATTGTTTCTCTGAGAATCCTGCTCGACTCTCTTAGGGTGGACTTCAGGATACAAAGGTTCCTGAGTCATTCTACCAGTTCTATTAGCCACTCTAACAGCAAAATCATGTTTATTATTTAATTCAATGAGCAAATCACTTTGAGCTTTAAGTACTTCCTCAGCTTGAGTGGTAACCATAGAAGCATATTTGCTAATGAGTTTAAGTCCACCTTTAACTCTAGCCATATAATCACTCAAGCATCCTATCTCGAAAGCATTATTCTTTAATTCTCTACCAACATAAGCATTAAAACTTTCTTGTCTAGCCATAAAGTCATCGAATTCATCTAAGCATGGGCTATGGAATTTAGTAGAAGGAATTTCAACTTTATCATATCTACAGAGAGAATTTACCTTTACTACCCGTGTCGGGTTATCAAGACAATGTTTTTCCTCAACAGGCGGTATATTAAGACCATATATTTCTTCAATAGGTGGTAAATTCTTAACATCTTCAAATTTAATACCTTTTTCTTTCATTGATTTCTTTGCCTCTTGCATATCTTCAGGACTGAGAAATAGAACACCCCTCTTCTTCGGAGTTGGTTTAGGAATAGGCTTAGGAGTTGGCTCAATTGGTTTAGGAATTGCATTAGGAATTGGTTCAGGAAGGGTCCAATTATTTTCATTAGTCAACATATTATTCAATAGTAATTCAGCTTGGCCGACTGTTGTTTCCCTGAAAACACAACCAACACAACTATCCAAGTAGTCCTTGGAAGCATTGGTTAGTCCATTATAAAAGATATCAAGTATTTCATTTTTCTTAAGAGGATGATCAGGCAAAGCATTAAGTAATCGGAGAAGCCTCCCCCAAGCTTGTGGGAGACTCTCTTCTTTGATTTGCACAAAATTATATATTTCCCGCAAGGCAGCTTGTTTCTTATGAGCAGGGAAATATTTAGCAGAGAAGTAATAAATCATATCCTGGGGACTATGCACACAACCTGGATCAAGAGAATTAAACCAAGTCTTTGCATCTCCCTTTAATGAGAACGAAAATATCTTAAGGATATAATAATAGTGAGACTTCTCATCATTAGTAAATAGGGTGGCTATATCATTCAACTTGGTAAGATGTGCCACAACAGTTTCAGATTCAAGGCCATAAAAAGGATCAGATTCAACCAAAGTAATAATTTCAGGATCAAAGAGAATTCATAATCCTTATCAGTAATACAGATAAGTGAAGTAGCAAAAGCAGGGTCAGGTTTCATTCTAGCATTAAGCGATTGCTGCTTCCATTTATCTAATAACTTTTTAAGATCATATCTATCCTTGCAAGCAAAGATAGCTCTAGCAGCTTCCTCATTCATAACATAACCCTCAGGAACAATAGGTAATTCATAATCAGGGGGAGATCTTTCATCATCACTATCATCAATAATTTCATTCTCTCTAACCCTAGCAAGTTGTTCATCAAGAAATTCACCTAATGGCACAGTAGTATCATGCACAGAAGTAGTTTCATCATAAGTATCATGCATAGCAGAAGTGGCATCATCAATAACATGTGACATATTAGAATTCAAAGCAGTAGCAGGTTTAGGTGTCGCAAGCTTACTAATAACGGAAGGAGAATCTAGTGCGGAGCTAGATGGCAGTTCCTTACCTCCCCTCGTAGTTGAGGGCAAAATGTTAGTTCTTTCATATTTCAAGTTCCTCATAGTGATCAACAGATATAAATCCCAAGTGACTCAAAGAATAGAGCTATGCTCCCCGGCAACGGCGCCAGAATTTAGTCTTAATAACCCACAAGTGTAGGGATCGCAACAGCTTTCGAGGGTAGAGTATTCAACCCAAATTTATTGATTCGACACAAGGGGACCCAAAGAATATTCTTAAGTATTAGCATTTGAGTTGTCAATTCAACCACACCTGGATAACTTAGTATCTGCAGCAAAGTATTTAGTAGCAAAGTAGTAGGATAATAGAAGTAACAGTGGCAAAAGTAAAGATAATGGTTTTGTAGTAATTGTAACAGTATCAATGGAAAAGTAAATAAGCGAAGCACAAGATATGAAAAGCTTGTAGGCATTGGATCAGTGATGGATAATTATATCGGATACGATTCCTCATGTAATAGCTATAACCTAGGGTGACACAGAACTAGCTCCAGTTCATCAATGTAATGTAGGCATGTATTCCGAATATAGTCATACGTGCTTATGGAAAAGAACTTGCATGACATATTTTGTCCTACCCTCCCGTGGCAGCGGGGTCCTAGTGGAAACTAAGGGATATTAAGGCCTCCTTTTAATAGAGAACCTGAACAAAGCATTAGCACATAGTGAATACATGAACTCCTCAAACTATGGTCATCACCGAGAAGTATCCCGATTATTGTCACTTCGGGGTTGTCGGATCATAACACATAATAGGTGACTATATACTTGCAAGATAGGATCAAGAACTCACATATATTCATGAAAACATAATAGGTTCAGAGCTGAAATCATGGCACTCGGGCCCTAGTGACAAGCATTAAGCATAGCAAAGTCATAGCAACATCAATCTCAGAACATAGTGGATACTAGGGATCAAACCCTAACAAAACTAACTTGATTACATAGTAAATCTCATCCAACCCATCACCATCCAGCAAGCCTACGATGGAATTACTCACGCACGGCGGTGAGCATCATGAAATTGGTGATGGAGGATGGTTGATGATGACGACGGCGACGAATCCCCCTCTTCGGAGCCCCAAACGGACTACAGATCAGCCCTCCCGAGAGAGAGATTAGGGCTTGGCGGCGGCTCCGTATCGTAAAACGCGATGAAACTTTATCTCTGATTTTTTTCTCCGCGAAACTGAATATATAGAGTTGGAGTTGAGGTCGGTGGAGCGTCAGGGGGGCCACGAGACAGGGGGCGCGCCCAGGGGGAGGGCGCCCCCACCCCCACCCTCATGGATAGGGTGTGGGCCCCGTGGCCTTGATTCTTTCGCTAGTTTTTTTATATTTTCCAAAACTTTTCTCCGTGGATTTTCAGGTCATTCTGAGAACTTTTGTTTTCTGTACAATAAACAACATCATGGCAGTTCTGCTGAAAACAACGTCAGTTCGGGTTAGTTTCATTCAAATCATGCAAGTTAGAGTCCAAAACAAGGGCAAAGGTGTTTGGAAAAGTAGATACGTTGGAGAGGTATCAAAGCCCTCCATGATCGAATCCCCCTACGGCAGGACGCCGAAAAAGGTCCCTAGATGGGATCTCACGGGTACAGAAGGTTGTGGCAGTGGAAAAGTGGTTTCGTGGCTCTCCTGGAAGTTTTTGGGGTATATGAGTATATAAGGCGAAGGAGCTAGGTCAGGAGACCCACGAGGGGCCCACGAGGAAGGGGGCGTGCCCTACCCCCCTGGGCACGCCCTCCACCCTCGTGGTCGCCTCATTGCGTCTCTGACTTCATATCCAATTCTCCTGGTTTGCCTCTGGTCCAAGAAAGATCATCGTGAAAGTTTCATTCTGTTTGGTATTCCTTTTCTGCGAAACTCTAAAATAGGTCAAAACAATAAAAACTGGCACTGGGCTCTTGGTTAATAGGTTAGTCCCAAAAATAATATAAAATAGCATATAATTGCATATTAAACATCCAAAACAGATAATATAATAGCATGGAATAATCAAAAATTATATATACGTTGGAGACATACCAAGCATCGCCAAGCTTAATTCCTGCTCGTCCTCGAGTAGGTAAATGATAAAAATAGAACTTTTGATGTGGAATGCTACCTAACATATTTATCCATGTAATTGTGTTTATTGTGGCATGAATATTCAGATTCGAAAGATCCAAAACAAAAGTTTAATATTGACATAAAAACAATAATACTTCAAGCATACTAACAAGGCAATTATTTCTTCTCAAAATAGCATGGCCAAAGAAAGCTTATCCCTACAAAATCATATAGTCTGGCTATGCCCCATCTTCGTCACACAAAATATTCAAATCATGCACAACCCTGGTTTCAGCCTAGCAATTGTTTCCTACTTTAGTATTCTAAAACTTTTTCAACTTTCATGCAATACATGAGCGTGAGCCATGGACATAGCACTATAGGTGGAATAGAATGGTGGTTGTGGAGAAGACAAAAAAGAGGGAGATAGTCTCAAATCAACTAGGCATATCTACGGGCTATGGAGATGCCCATCAATAGATATTAATGTGAGTAGGGATTTGATACGTCTCCAATGTATCTATAATTTTTTATTGTTCCATGCTATTATATTACCCGTTTTGGATGTTTATGGGCTTTACTTTACACTTTTATATCATTTTTGGGACTAACCTACTAACCGGAGGCCCAGCCCGAATTGTTGTTTTTTTGTGCCTATTTCAGTGTTTCGAAGAAAAGAAATATCAAACGGAGTCCAAACGGGATGAAACCTTCGGGAGCGATCTTTTTGGAACAAATGCAAATCAGGAGACTTGGAGTGGACGTCAAGCAACAAACAAGGCGGTCACGAGGGTACCCGGCGGGCCCTAAGGGGGTGGGTGCGCCCCCCACCCTCATGGGCCCCTCGTGGCTCAACCGACCTACCTCCTTCGCCTATATATACTCCCGTACCCTGAAAACATCGAGGAGCACCACAAAAACCTAATTCCACCGCCGCAACCTTCTGTATCCACGAGATCCCATCTTGGAGCCTTCGCCGATGCTCCGCCGGAGGGGGAATCGACCATGAAGGGCCTCTACATCATCTCCAAGGCCTCTCCGATGAGTTGTGAGTAGTTTACCACAGACCTTCAGGTCCATAGTTATTAGCTAGATGGCTTCTTCTCTCTCTTTGAATCTCAATACAAAGTTCTCCTCGATCTTCTTGGGGATCTATTCGATGTAACTCTTTTTGCGGTGTGTTTGTTGAGATCCGATGAATTGTGGGTTTATAATCAAGTTTATCTATGAGAAATAATTGAATCTTCTCTGAATTCTTTTATGTGTGATTGGTTATCTTTGCAAGTCTCTTCGAATTATCAGTTTGGTTTGGCCTACAATAGGAGAAGTGCTTAGCTTTGGGTTCAATCTTGCGGTGTCCTTTCCCAGTGACAGCAGGGCAGCAAGGCACGTATTGTATTGTTGCCATCGAGGATAAAAATATGGGGTTTATATCATATTGCATGAGTTTATCCCTCTACATCATGTCATCTTTCTTAATGCGTTACTCTATTCTTATGAATTTAATACTCTAGATGCAGGTAGGAGTTGGTCGATGTGTGGAGTAATAGTAGTAGATGCAGAATTGTTTCGATCTACTTGTTATGGATGTGATGCCTATATATATGATCATGCCTAGATAATCTCGTAACTATGCACTTTTCTATCAATTGCTCGACAGTAATTTGTTCACCCACTGTAATACTTATGCTATCTTGAGAAAAGCCACTAGTGAAACCTATGGCCCCCGGGTCTATCTTTTATCATATAAGTTTTCATCTATCTTTTATTCGCATCTTTTACTTTCCAATCTATATCATAAAAATACCAAAAATATTTATCTTATCTTATTATCTCTATCAGATCTCACTTTCGCAAGTTTCTGTGAAGGGATTGACAACCGCTTTATCGTGTTGGTTGCGAGGTTCTTGTTTGTTTGTGTAGGTGTGTGGAACTTTTGAGGAGCCTCCTACTGGAGCGATACCTTGTTTCTCAAAAACTAAGGCAATGATAATGAACATAGGCATCACGTCCGTGTCAAGTAGACCCAAACGATTTTGCATCTACTACTATTACTCCACACATCGACCGCTATCCAGCATGCATCTAGAGTATTAAGTTCATAAAGGACAGAATAACGCATTAAGTAAGATGGCATGATGTAGAGGAATTAACTCAACCAATATGATGAAAACCCCATCTTTTTATTCTCGATGGTAACAATACAATACGTGCCTTGCTGCCCCTACTGTCACTGGGAAAGGACACCGCAAGATTGAACCCAAAGCTAAGCACTTCTCCCGTTGCAAGAAAAATCAATCTAATAAGCCAAACTAAACCGATGATTCGAAGTGACTTGCAAAGATATCAAATCACGCATTTAATAATTCAGAGAAAACTCAAATAATATTCATAGATAATCTGATCACAAATCCACAATTGATCGGATCTCGGCAAACACACCGCAAAAGAGTATTACGTCGAATAGATCTTCAAGAACATCAAGGAAAACATGGTATTGAGAATCAAAGAGAAAGAAGAAGCCATCTAGCTACTAGCTATGGACCCATAGGTTTGTGGTAAACTACTCACGCTTCATCGGAGAGGCAATGGTGTTGATGTAGAAGGCCTCCATGATCGAATCCCCCTCCGGCAGGACGCCAGAAAAGGTCCCTAGATGGGATGTCACAGGTACAGAAGGTTGCGGCGGTGGAAAAGTGGTTTCGTGGCTCTCCTGGAAGTTTTTGGGGTATAAGAGTATATATAGGCGAAGGAGCTAGGTCAGGAGACCCACGAGGGGCCCACAAGGCAGGGGGCGCACCCTACCCCCTAGGCGCGCCCTGTACCCTCGTGGCCTCCTCGTTGTGTCTCCGACTTCATCTCCAAGTCTCCTGGTTTGCTTCTGGTCCAAGAAAGATCATCGCGAAAGTTTCATTCCGTTTGGTATTTCTTTTCTGCGAAACTCTAAAACAGGTAAAAAAAACAAAAACTGGCACTGGGCTCTATGTTAATAGGTTAGACCCATAAATAATATAAAATAGCATATTAATGCATATTAAACATCCAAAACATATAATATAATAGCATGGAACAATCAAAAATTATAGATACATTGGAGACGTATCAGCAGCGCCCCAGATCGCATCTGGCATGTAAACCCTAGACCTCTCCTACCTATGTAAAGGGAAATCTAGGGTACTCATTGATCATCTATCCATGGATAGGAAAACTCTCGGTAGCAATCTCATTCCCAGACCATTGTAACCCCTCACACGAGGTACCCCTCCATTGTGAATCATCAAAACTAGCAGGATGCAGGGGTATTATTCTCCAGAGGCACGAACCTGGAGAGACCACTCGTGTGACCTCCGATCCTTAATTTCCAACTACGGTTGGACTACTACCGAGTGATCTGACGGTATGTGGCATCGTCACCAAGGAAACCCTAACCCCCGCTCGAGCTCATCAACCAAACCCAAGGTAGGGAGGGGTAGGGTATTTATATAATTGAAGGAACCAGAGAGTGAATTGGAATTGTACGTTTTCACGGTGATTGGGCCAGGCCTGTCAGGACCATCCTCTGTGCATATCCCCAGGGCCCAATCAGCTTGATTCTGCCCAGAAAATTCGTAATTTCTTTTTTGGATATCATCTTTCCAAACCAAATTACTACTCTCCAACCTACAATTATTCATTACCAGATAGCAGCAAATCTAATTTTACTTGGGATGTTTGACGAAGCCCAAGTCTCCTAGTCAGATTCCTCCCTAGCCAGCAACCAAAAAGGCCGGCGGGGGAGAACCCTATTCCGCCGATGCAGACCGAGAAACTGAGGAGGCATGATGAACGGCAGGGGAAGCCCTACGAACGATGGGGAGTGTGGACCACCGTCTCGACCTTTTTCCCCTTTTGTTGTGGTCTGACAGCCACCACCTCGATCGCCACCGCTTCAGCCTCCTCTTCCGCCTCGATTATGATCGGTATCGGCCGCATGCCAGGGGTAGGTTGCGCCATGACCACCCCACATCGAACTCCTCTGGCCCCGTTGGAGCATTGCCGCGATATCAAATTGCCCACCACTTTGCCTTCCGGTATGAATCGTCCTCCTACGTCTCCTCCATGGCCCACAAGAGCGTGGCGAGTGAGCCCGCCGGCTTCCTAGAGGGAGTAAGTCGTTCGTCCTCCTCCACTGTCAGATTTCGGAAAACCTTCGTCGCTGCCGCACCGCAGCTCGCTCAAACTAGAGAACCACGAAACTATCCTCTCCTTCTGCCCACTTGCTAATTCCACCATCTTCCTCTCCATCTTCAACCCTCAATCCGCTATCGCGAGCTGGATGAGGTGGAGATCTCCCAACCAACAGAAAAGGGAACAGGGAGGGGGAAAATCGAGTTGCACTGGGGACGAATGGAAGAGGTCACACCATCACTTGGGTTCCTCTCGCATTCACCTCGGAATCCTCCCCATACACCCCCACCCTCTCTATCCAACGTGACACCAACATGCACAATATGACAAGGGAACCTAACCTCAATGTGAAGTATGATCTTCACCCCTGGCCCCTGAGCCGAATCACCCGGCTGTCCACCAGCTGCTCCCCGTCGTTGTGCAGGAGCAGCCGGCGAGTCGATTCTTGCAGGAGAAGGAATCCTCTCCGGTAGTAGAGGAGGCCTGCCAACGGCAACCCGACGATGTACAACACTGGCTACCGTGTATCGCACGGTACTGCATCACCCTCCGAGTCTCCTGAACCGCCCGTGGGACACTCTGATAGTTAGAGCATCTACAGTCGGACCTCTTAAACCCGCCTCATACGCCCGGGTTGTCCGCCCGGCCACTGACCGGTCACGATTATTTTACCTAGACGGGCTCCTCAAATGGGACTCAAACGCCTAGGCTGACCGCCACCCCTCACATCCAGCCCAAATATGGGGGCAGATATGGGGGCGCCCGGGCACATCGGCCTGGCGAACGGGTCTCAGCCGGAAATGCCAGAAACCCGGCGGTCCAAAGCTCGTCGGACCGGTGCCCCCGCATGGTGCAGCTCCGGCGGGCCGCGTAGTGCCTAGCCCGGCCATCTAAGTTGATCGGCAGCACCGAAATCCTATCATCCATCCACATTTTCCTCCTCTCCGCCGCCGCCGCCACTTTCTACTCCACCCGAACACCTAGTAGCCATGCCCCCACGCCGCCGAGTGAGGAGCAAGCCCTTTCTTACCCCTGAGCGCTGGCTCGAGCTCCTTGAGAAAATTTGGGTTAGGGCGGTACGTAGATATAGTACATATAATTTCTTTTGCATGCTTTGTATGGATCTAGGGGATAAAATATGAGAGAGGCGGATGGAAATTAGCTAATTTAAGGCATGACCAATCACTGTCCGCGGACGTGACAGATCGCGTCTGTGGGCGTTTGATTGGCCGGAATTGCAAAGTGCGGCTGCAGATGCTCTAACTTTTTTTTCCGAGAGTACGCCTAGGCATACCATAGCTTTACAGAAGGCAAAATAATAGTTACAAGAGAGCTACCACTCGATGTGCGAGTGCATCGCAAACACCACACCCGACATGACCAAGGACAAACACCATGCCAAGCGAGCTACAACACGAAAGAGCCTATCCTAGAGAGATACATAGAACCGCGTCTCAACCGACGCTGGAAACCTCCGAGACTACCAACTGCCGCAAAACTTCTCTTGCCGACGCACCATCCACCCTAAGAGCCTAAGAGAAAGTGGCAGATGGATGGAGGGACTCGATCCACTCCGGGAAGCCACCGTCTTGGACATACCGGGCGTACATTGTGCCACGGAGGATCAACCGAGGACGGCGGCAAACACCGGAGGAGAGCAACGAGGAACCAACGCGTTTCCAAACACAATGCTCCCAACAGAAAAGCGTTGTCGACACCGCCGCCATTGTGCCGATCCATGAGCCGAATCGAGGCTTCCACCCGGATACAGCCACCAATTCCAAGGGCATGAGGGGAAAGGCGAACACGCTCGGCAATGCCTCCAAGGAGGAGAATGACATCCGCGGTGCCATCATCGCTGGCCCGGCAGACGCCATGCAAGATTTTCATCTGCGTGTAGCCCCTCCACACCTCCATGGAATTGAAGGCACTGTCCAACAAAACCTCACACCGCCGCCACTGCAACACTTGCCGATGTAGCTGCAAAGCCGCCCGCCCGGCAGGGTAACCACAGCCACACCACCAACTCCCAACCTGTGCGAGGACCCGTAGCCAACCAGCACATCCGGCCAGGTCCGGGACGCCCGCGACGGTTGTCACCCACCAAGGGACAACCTTGCGTCTGACCGGACCTGCCTCTCCACAGAAGAACTCGGGCGACACTAGCAAAAGAGCAACGTCGCTCAAAACGCCGTGCAGGATTGACCAGCCGCTCGCTGCTCGCCAAGACTCCATCTTGGCCAAGCCATCGAAGCGCAACCACCAGCCTGCTCTTGGGACTCGCCGCCCCTTCAGCTAGCGCCACCGCCACCAGAAACGGACCACCCCACCACTGCCAGGCCTGTTGCGCCACCAGGCCACCCGCCGAGCATCGACCATCCATCCTCACCTTCGGCCCGCTCGGATCTGGCCAGACACGAACTCCCTCGCGGCGAGGAGCACCAAGCCGCCGCCGGTCTGCGCACTCCGGCGCGACGCACCGCCACCAGACCGTCGTGCCGCCCCACACCACCCACCGCGAGCGCGCATCCCGTTTGCTGCACCGGCCACCGAGATCCGCCATCAGGCCGAGGAAGCGGTCGGCCGGCGGCGGCGGGGAGGGGGAGAGGGAGGGGGCTGGAGCCGGCGGCGGGCGGGGGGGGGGGGATTTTTGGTAGCTGATCCCGTACTAGATGCTCTAACTATGAAGGCATCATGCAATATATAGTATTAGTCGGCGGAGATATTCGTTTGGCAAGTTGGTCTATAGTTTACGGGTACCAACAACCAAGGCATCATGCAATATACTAGTAGTATACTTCGAGATGGGGAAGGGGGTCGGCGGGTCGTGCGGTGCCGTCGTGGGCGGGTGGAACCGTGGAAAGCGGTTGTCTATACATGGTGTGCCTGTGAGTGTGGCGCCACTACAGCGACCTGTTGAACAGAGGAGCAAGCCTTGTTCCTAGAAATTAAGCAGTTAAAGTCACCGCACCACAGGTTATTTGGCGGAGCGAGCGGGTCACCGGCGAGCGTAGCGTAGGTATGGAGGTGGCGGTGGCGGTAGTGAGCGCTGTGACAAAAAGCGTGGTATCGAAGCTGATCACGGTTCTTGAGAAGAGGTACAAGGAGTTGAAGGACCTCGAGGGCGACATCAGCTTCCTGCATCGAGAGCTTGCCATGATCTGCGGGTCCATGGAGGTTCAGATCTCGCACAAGGGGCAGCCCAGCGCGGTAGAGATCTTATCCATGGAAGAATTCCGCGCCCTGGCACATAACATCGAGGACTGCCTGGACCGGTTCCTTCCTTGCGCTGCGTGCGAGGGAGAGCTCCAGATCCGCAATCCAAGAAAGTTCTGCCATGAGATCGGGAGACTCAAGCGGGAGCTGGATGCGGCGCATGAGCGAAAGATCAGATACAATGCAGACTTTTGCTCCGCCGCAGCCGAATCGGACCTGGACGACAATCCCGTTGACCAAGAGAATCCGGGCGCGTACGGGGCTTCTCCTGCGGTGGGCATCGAGGAAGCAAAGCGGGAGCTTTGCAAGTCCTTAGTTGATGGTGGCCAAGCTAGCCGCAGGAAGCTGAAGGTGGTCTCCATCGTCGGATTTGGGGGCTCGGGCAAAACCGCACTCGCATGGGAAGTGTACAACTGCCCTCAAGTCGCCGAGCAATTCAGTTGCCGTGCCTGGGTGACTGTGGCGTCCAATCAAATACACGGGGTCGCGGCCAAGGAGGCGCTCTTGACGGCCATACTTGAGGGGCTTCTCGGAGAAGAAGCACAGGAGTCCGTGCCACAGAAACTCCGACAACTCCAGCAGCATATCAGTCGTCTTCTCCAGACTAAGAGGTCAGTGCCAATCAGAAATATTGCTACTATCCTTCCAAATTATATCTATGCTATAGTTTCCCTCCCATCTCCTACTCTTCACACTATTGTCTGAGTAATTCGAGTATTAACAGTACGTGTTGTTGCTTATATTTTCCTATCAGTTTAGGCTTTTGAGTAATGGTTAAATTGTGTTGTATCAAACTCGGCACGTTAGCCCAATCTTATAAATGTAAGAACCTTTTGAATATTATAAAAGTAGTTAGTTGTACATAACAGAAAAAAAAAGTAGTTCCTACTCAGTTCACCAGAAAACATAGTAGATATTTTTTTTAAATGAAGTAGATTTAATCAACTATAGGTTACAGTTGTATCTTGCTCCTGATTGAGCACAACTGTTGTCTTGCAAGTGTACTAATATAGTTGTATCATCAGTTTTTCACCGGTAGTATCTTAAGTAACGAAATTCCATTTTACCCCGCAAAAATATATACCAGTTTAAAATTAAACCCATTGATCATGGGGAGTATGATTATTGCCCTTCATGGATTTTCTGAGCCGCTGATCATGGTGAGTGTGTTGCCCTGTAAATTAATTCAAAAATAACCTGCAAAGGATTTACAAGAAATAGAGAACTCTCAACATTTTTAGAGTTCCGCATCAGTTGTAGTACAACTATTAAACTGTACAGCCTAAAAAGGTAAGATAATTTAGAATTTTCCTGCAAATATGAGTCATATTAACCAATCGACTTTTTGGTTCATATTTCCAGTAGAGAACTTGCGTAATAAAGTACTACAAAGATAATTATCCTCTCAAGAATTCAATAGGCCTAGTCACCCATGGGCACCATGTTGGGCAGTTGGCTTGGTAGATCAAAACAGGAGACTTTTTAGACCATAACGGGAAACTTGCTTGTTAGTCAGCAACAAAACCAAATTTTTTTTGCGGGGTAGCAACCAAACCAATTGCTTCCAAATGACAAGCATACTAACTTTGCATTTGTCAATTTGGCTAACAGGTGTTTAATTGTAATTGATAACATCAAGATGGAGCTATGGGATGTAATAAAACCTATTTTCCCAGATGAAAAAGGGAGCAGAATCCTAGTGACCACAACTGTGACCTCAGTAGCTAATGCCTGCAGCTTGCCTGATGGTTATGTGTACAGTATAAGATCTCTTAGTGCGGAACAGTCCAAGGATTATCTAGACAAGAATGTTTTCGTCAATGGATGCTCACCTGACTTGGAGAGGGGTTCAACTGCAATCGTGAACAAATGTGATGGTCACCCACTTGCTCTTGTTAGTGTTGCCAAAGCTTTGCAAGGTCACAAGTTGACAGGGGATCTATGTGAAAAAATGACCCATAACCTATGTTCTCGTATGGACGAGAACAAGAATGGCCACTTCACAAAACTGGGGCAAGTTCTTATGAATAATTACAGCAGTTTGCCTGGCAATTCTCTCAAGACCTGCTTATTATACTCGAGTCTATTCCCAAATGATCGCCCAGTCAGCAGGAAAACTCTTACCGGGCGATGGTTAGCCGAAGGATACATAGATGGTGACCAAGAGATTGCCGATAAAAAATTAGATGAGCTAATTGACAGAAATATCATTCTGCCTGTTGATCCAAGCAACAATGGGAAAGCCAAGACGTGCAAACCTCACGGTATCATGCACCAGTTCATGCTGCACAAGTCCATGGCTTCGAATTTCATTGCTACTTCTTTGAGTGCTAGGAATCGAAGTAATTTCCGTCACCTAATTATTGAGAAACATACAAATGGCACAGCATGCAACATGGGACATGGTACCAGTCCAGCCGGACGTGGCCGCGACCCCCTGCACAAATTCTTTTCTTCTTTGAAAGAAAAAGTTGATAACTTGTTTTCAGGATCGGCTGGTGAGCAGCTGCGCCCCCGATCTCTAACAGTCTTCGGGAGTGCGGAAGAAGCCGTTCCAGATTTGACGAGTTTTGAGCTGCTGAGAGTGTTGGATCTAAAAGAATGCAATGGTTTGAATGAAGAACATCTGGGGCACATATACAAACTGTTGCATCTCAAATATCTGACACTCGGGAGCTCTGTCAGCAATCTTTCAGTTCAAATGGAAAGGCTTCATTGCTTAGAGACACTTGACTTAAGGAAGACAAAGATAGAGACACTGCCTGTGGAAGTCATTAGTCTGCCTCACCTTGCACACCTTTATGGTAAGATGAAGCTCAAAAGGATTAGTGGCAAGAACCATAAGAGATTCCTGCAAGGAAAAAGTAATTTGCAGACTCTAGCAGGAGTTGTTATAGACAACAACTCTGGATTTCCAGAACTGATGGTTCATATGAAGAAACTGACAAAGGTCAAGATATGGTGCGAGTCCAATAGCACAGATTGCAGTTACGCCGTACTTTCAGAGGCCATTCACAAGTTTGCTCAGGACGGCATGAGTACTCCAGTAGGCGCACGTTCTTTATCACTTCACCTGAATGATTCCTCCAAAGATTTGCTGAATCACCATCAAGGCGACAACACAATGGCAGCATCAAGAAAAGGTTATCTTAGCTCACTGAAACTGCAAGGCAGCCTGAATCAGTTCCCTCAGTTTGTTATGTCCCTTCGTGGTCTGAAAGAGCTGTGCCTTGCATATACTAATCTGACAGGGCCTCATCTTCTCCTAGGTCTGCGTAAGCTACGGCACTTGGTTTATCTCAAACTGGTGGAAGTCCACCTTGCGGATCTAGACATAAAACATGGGGATTTCCCAAGCCTGCAACATCTATGCCTCATGGTGCGAGAACCCAGATTCCCCACTATACAAGAAGGAGCTTTGCCTAGACTCACTTCAGTTCAGTTGCTCTGTAAGGGTTTAGTGGGTCTTTGCGATCACATCAAAGTGGAATGTTTAGATGCTCTTTGCGAAATCGCTCTGGACTCACAGGTTAATCAAGAAACGATAAGACTATGGCAAAATGAAGCTAAGAAGCACCCTAAGAGCCCAAAGGTTCTGTTGCTCAAAAGGGTCGATCCAGCAGATACTAGGTCTCCGGCGAAATATGTTGCCACTGATCATGGATCCTTGAAGCCTCCGGTGCAGGGAACACCTTGATTCCTTCCTCTGGGCTGAAAGTATGGACCTTGATCTTTTGTCTACCTCTTGCTTTCTTAAATTTAGTTACTTGACTACTGGCTAGTTTTATGCGCACAAGAGAACATTGCAAAAGCAAAATATTCTTTTTGCTTATGATTGTCTAGCCAATTGTTTCAAATGCTGGTTGTATTTGTAATCTAGAAGTGGTAACATCATATATCCAATTCTACTGTGCAGCACATGCGAAAGCAAGTCGCGTTGGATGGTTCCATTTGTCAGATTTTCTACTACTCGTAAGTTGATGATACGAGGACAAAAGAAGAAGATGATGCAGACCAGGTACGGGTGGGTTGTTGTCTGCTTCCTCTACAAAACTCATCACCTTTTGCTGTACTATCCCATTTGCTTTCTCAAAATTACGCCAGTAAGGGAATATTCTTTCCTTTTGGAGGGTTACTCGAATATTCTGACGGTGAAGTCATGTGTGTGTGCTTCTACCGTACCAATGTTTTCCATTGAACTCTTTGGTTGTGCTGTACAAAACAGTATACCATATATTTATATGTTAATATAGTGCGATGTTAATGAATAAGTTGGGGATATTTCAATGTTTGGTTTATGTTGCATGTGTGTGTTGACTCTCAAAAGTGGTATAATGGTAAAAGTTTCTTTAAGCTATGTCAAGATTAATTTAAACTTTTGATTGGAGGTCACCATGGGATGGATCTTTTCGAGAAGATCAAGATGGATATGAAGATGGTCTAAAATGAAGCTCGGATGCAAAAGTTATGACAAGTTCAGAGATGCTCATGTTGACACCAGATTAAAGAATGGCTGAGAACCCAATTAAGATGTCCTCATATGGAAAAATTATCAACACGAATTATCTTCGTCTCGTTGAAACGGTCGATTTCGATATATAAATCGTCTTAATCCAAGGTCGTATGCAAAAGAAACAGCTAGTACAAGACACTGCTACACTGGATGGCCGGACACTCTGGGGAAAACCATCCGGGTTTTGATTTTCTCTGTGGATGGCCGGACACTCCGGGTATGTTCGTCCGGGTTTTGAATTTCGCTGCTGCAGACTTCGGAAAACAGCCGAAACCCCCCTCAAGATGGCCTCAGATCAAAAACAGTTCAACATGAAAGTTGTTCGCCTCGTCGAAACGGTCAAAATTGCTTTTGGGCTCGTTTCCGTCCGAGATCGTTTACTGCCCCAAACATGGCCCGCAAGGTGCAGCCAGATTTTACCTAACAGTTTGGAAAGTTCGGACCAAACAAATCCGAATTGAACTAGGGTTTTGGACGTGAATTGAAGCCTTTTCCTTGCACGGGAAGTCCAACCGCCTCTTATATACTTAAGGGGTGACGGCCGATTGAACAACAACACACAATCGAACAAATCATCTACCACTTTTTATCTTTTATCTTTTCTCCTTAACCCTAGTTCTTCTTCTTCCTCGTTCTTCGTTCGTTCTTCTTCATTGCAGGGCGACGAACCTCGAGGCCCTAGGGGCGATCAGGTCGACCTAGGACAGCCCATAGTTGCCGCGCGCCCTGACGATGTCCCTCCCGGGCGTGTGGGGTTTCGGGTTTTCAAAAGCACCCGCCGGATTGCCTGCGTACCGCGCTTCTGGACGGGTCTCCTTCGACGTGAGCTGCGGTGCATCACTTCCGGCGTCAAGGGTACACGGTGACGTGTTCGTGTTCGTGTGTGAACAGTGTGTTGTGGTTACAAATGACATTATTGCAAGCGTGTGTATCCGCCGTTATGGTGCAACCGGCTTGGCACAGAGATATGTCATGAGAACTCATCCATTGCATCCGCCGTTGTGGTGCAATCGGCTTGGCACAGAGATAACTGCACATTTAGTTTATAAGACTATAAACTAGTACTATAAACACTAGACTATTCCCTGCTCATTGTGAAGAAGCACTAAGCCCGCTGTGCCTCCCGATGCAGCCAAATACTGTTGGCGGCAGGTTCCAAAAGGCTACTTCCTCCGTCTCAAAATGTAAGAAGTTTATTGACACTATTATACTATATATGCAGCTGGTAACGAATCGTTGTCAGGCAGAATAAATAAAGGTTGGATTACACGGGGAGCCAATGTGATCCTCTAGCATAGCATCTTACTAAATGTTTGTGAGACTAGGAAATTAAGGTGGTGAGTTGTATGAATCCAATTGGGCAATCCCCATATTCAAATGAATAGCAAAAAATGAAGAAAAAACCAAAAACAAAGTGCTACGGCATCCACAAGGCTGGAGCTGATCGGAGCAATAATTCTACATCAACGGGCTAATACGGGGTGTTTTTATGTACCTGCCCATAACAAAACCTTCTCCCCCCGATTTTCTGTGGGGGTGGGCCACACACGCTGATTTTTATCCAATCAAACTAACACACCTGAGCATCCCTGTTGATCCCATAATAATATATCCGTGCGTGTAGCATTGCTCTGATCGGAAGGGCGGGCTGTGAGACGTCCGGTGAGAGATGTGCAAGAGGCGCGACTCTGCGGCGGTCCTCCGACAAGGCGCCGCCAACCCTGACCCGTGAGTGGGGGGACCCCAACAGTAGCAGGCCAGGCCAGACTTCAACAGTTCAACTTATTAATGCAAGCAGCCAATTTATTAATCAGAAGTACGCAAACAGAGTCTGAGGTCTAGTACTGCCTCATAAAAGGAGCACAATGTAAGTAAAGATAAAAAGATGTCACAGCGAGCGAAAAATAGGCTACGATGACTAAACACCTAGCTTTTTGTTAGTTCGTCATTTAAATCAGATGAAGATAACACGTGCTACCATCTCTCAACGGTTGCACGCCTCCCAACGGTTGTACCCAGTAACCAAAATCTCCCTGAAGTACTGATACGTCTCCATCGTATCTACTTTTCCAAACAGTTTTACTTTTGTTTTGGACTCTAATTTGCATGATTTGAATGAAACTAACCCGGACTGACGCTGTTTTCAGCAGAACTATCATGGTATTGTTTTTGTGCAGAAATAAAAGTTCTCGAAATTGGATGAAATTTTTTGAAAAATTATTTTGGAATAAATAAAAAATACTGGAGCAAAGACCCACTGGAGGAGGGCCTCATTCCCACTAGGCACCAGGGAGCACCACCCCCTCTTGCGCGCCCTTGTGGGTAGTGGGCCTCTCGGGGCTTCCCTGACCCTAACTCCGAATCTATAAAATCCTACTTTCGAAGAAAAAAATGAGGAGGAAGTTTCATTGTGTTTTACGATACGAAGCTGTCGCCACCTCATGTTCTTCATCGGGAGGCCGGATCTGAAGTCCGTTCGGCGCTCCGGAGAGGCGAACTCATCGCCATCATCATCATCAACTCTTCCTCATCACCAATTTTATGATGATCATCACCGGGAGTGAGTAATTTTTTCGTAGGCTTGCTGGACGGTGATGGGTTGGATGAGATTTATCATGTAATCGAGTTAGTTTTGTTAGGGCTTCATTCCTAGTATCCACTTTGTTCTGAGATTTATGTTGATATGCCTTTTTTGTTTTTGTTTTTCACCTGTTTCCTATGTTTCTTTCTCTATTTTCCATTATTTTTCATTTTTTATATTTTCTTTTTTTTTGGTTTCCTTTGTTACTTTCTCAGTTTTCACTTTTTTTTTCTTTCCTTTCTAGTTTCTTCAGTTTTGTGTGTTTCTCTCTCGTTTTCATCAGTTTGCTTTGTTTCTTCTCGTTTTTCACTATTTTTTCATACACATCGTTTGGTATATAGCTAATACATTTAATACAACTTGTCACTTGTCAAATACAAAATCAACATTTTTTGAATACATGGTCAACTTTCTATACATATTTAACATTTTTCAATTTCTTGATTAACATGTTCCAAATACAAGAATAGCATTTTTTTCATACATCATCAACAGTTTTTCTATACACATTGAATATTTTTCAAATGCTTGGTTAACATTTTTCAATTAACAATTTTTTGATACATGGTATATATTTTTTAAATGCTTGACTAACATTTTTGAAATACCTATTAACATTTTTTTTCAAATTCTTGGATTAACATTTCTTAAATACAGGTTCAACTTTTTCACACACATAGATTATTTTTTGTATGCAGGAGAAACATTTACTCTATACGTATTTAACATTTTTCAATTACAGGTTTAACAATTTTTTAATACATTGTCCACGTTTTTTAAATGCTTTATTAAAAAAATTCAATACTTATTTATAGTTATTCAAATTCTTGGATTAACATTTCTTCAATACATGTTTAATTTTTTTCACACATATTGATTATTTTTAAGATGCATGAGAAACATTTGTTCTATACACATTTAACATTTTTTAAATGCTTGGTTAACATTTTTTAAATGTTTCATGTAAATTTATTTTGTATTTATTTATAATATTTGGAAGTATAAATTTAAGTTAAAAAGAAATATAAACGAGGTTGTGGTCACCTGTGCGCCTGGGCCGGCCCATCTCGCGCTCTGCTTGATGTGAGGCTTTCCTCGGTCTCGCTAGAAGCGAGGTATCGCCGTGGTCGAGCAGAACCCGCGTAGCAACCTATCGGCTTACCCTCGCTGCGTCTATTTCTTCTGTCGATGGAGAAACTCTTGACTACTTGTGGACTGTCGGTCTGTTACTAAATGGGCTGGGAAAAGGCCTAGTTTACTATAGTCCTTCATGTTTTCTCGCAGAGCAGCAGCCCCTTAGGACGGGAGATCCTATGGGACGCTCTTTGCGTCAAAGAGTTGACACTTCGCACAGGGGTGGCTCGCCGGGGTCGGCCCATTTGATGTTCGCGTGCTGGAAAATGGAAAAGCGACAACAACTAAGAGTGCTGCCGCTGCAATTCGAAACCCCGACTTTCTAGTTTTCTGCGTGTTGTGCCAGCCGCTGCGATACAATAGCTCTTGTGCTAGAAAGACAGTGCAACACATGAAGAAATGGACAACAGTGGCCAAAAGTTGAACATTCACCCCCTGCTACTGATCATGGTCGCTAGCCACTGTAACTCTAGCGTATCTATGTCTCAAATGGCAGCCCCTTCAGTATGAACTATAAGCAACAGCAAATTTATCCTAAAAAAAGCAGCAGCAGATTTAACTTTATTGAAATTTTGAACGTGAATTTCCTTTTTTTAAAAGGTAAATATATTTTGAAAGTCGAACTTTCAAAATAGCGAACAAAATTTGAACAGTCAAACATTTTATGAACGAGCGACATTTTTGGGAATATCAAAAGAAATGGAAAAGGGAATTTAAAAAAAAAGACAATACATTCTTTAAAATTATGAACAATTTCAGAAAAGATGCAAACATTTTCCATAAAACATGCACATTTTTCGAAATTATGAACAAAATTTCCAAAATAGGAACATTTTTCATATTTGCGAACAAAATTTGAAAACATGAACATTTTTTACAAATTTGGAAAGCTAGAACATTTTTTTGAATTTGCGACAAATGTTCATGTTTCTTTGTGCACAAAATTTGAAAGTAGGTACACTTTTAAAAATTGTTCGGGAATATTTTCTAACTTTTTGAACAAATTTTGAAAGTGGGTTCCAAACATTTTCAAAACATGAACATTTTTAAAACTGTTGAGAAAAATTTGAAAGCGGGAACATTTATTGAAATTCCCAACCATTTTTTGAATTTGCAAAATATATTTTCAATACATGAACATTTCTAAAATTTGTGTACAAATATTGAAAGTAGGAACATTTATGGAAATTCCCGAACATTTTTTGAATTTGCAAATATAATTTGAAAAAACATGAACATTTTTAAAGTTGTGAACAAATTTCGCAACTGGGAACATTTTCTGATTTTTTCTAAAACGCGAAACTTTTAAAATTTCAAATTCTATATAGAAATTTTTGGAACATTTATTATAAGAAGCGAACAAATATTTGAAATCCTAATTCTTCTGGAATTTTGTTAAAAAATTGCAAAATAGGAACATTTTAAAAATATGTACAAAATCTAAAATATGGAAACATTTTTAAATTTCTGAAAATTGGTTGAAAAAGAAAAAATAAACTTGAGAATGAAACTAAAATGAGAACGGAGCTAAAACAAAAGAAAAAGTGAAAAAAAAGAATAATAATGGCAAAAGGAAAGGAAAATAAGAAGGAAAAACTAAAAAGAATGCAAAACAATAGGAAACAGAAAAAAAAACGAAATTGAAACAGAAAAAATCCGGTTCAGGAACCTTCTAGAAGGTTCTCAAAACCGGGAAAACCGGCTGGAACTTTTGAGAAGGTTCCAAAAACCAGGATCGATGCAATGCACGCTTGTAATGGGCTAGCCCGCCTCGATCGAGACCTGTGCGGCGCCCCGACACTTTGCCACAGCTGCGATGGAGGTCGAAATAAACATCAGATCCGCCGGCCGAGAACGCCCCAATCACAACAATGAACGGATAGAAAAGAGGGCTAGGATATGATTCACTTTTATTGTCCTGAAAATAAATAACAATGCCACCATAATTAAAACGACGTGCTTGGGACATGAAATCTTAACAAAAAGGACATACCAGTGACAAGAATCCACTCCTCTCTACTCCACAGCGCCAGGAGGCGAGGGAGAACGAAATCAGTAAGGCGGGTTGTAATGGGAGTATCATAAACGGTATCATGCATGCCAACTAGACTTTTTGAGTGATGTGACATATAATTAAGTAAGGAAAAAGATGATGTGATATCATATTATGATACTGTATCATAATAAATGGTGTACTATTTTGTGTCATGCATGATAATTAATAAGGCAATCTAAGATACTAACTTATGATACTATACATTACAGAAGTAGTATCATATGTTAGTATCATATGCGTGATGCTAGTATATGATACTCGCCATTACGATCAGCCTAAGACCTATTTCAATGCATTGATGCTAAAGTGAGGTGCTAAGTGCATTAAATGCTTAGCAACTAATGTCCTTAATGCATTGGTACTTATCTTTTGTAGCTAAGCCTCCTTTATTTAATTGTTTAGTTTCAAAACTCCTTTATTATTGGTGGTAGTCTTTTTGCATAGATCCACGTGCTTAGCATTGGTTCTTCATGGGTCAGTATGACCTCTTCCAATGCAAAGATGCTTACATGAGATGCTAAGTGCATTAAATAGCTTAGCAAACTCAACTCCCCAATGCATAGGTGCTTAAACTGTTGTTGCTATCTAAGCTCATTTTATTTAATGATTTAGCACCTAAACTCTTTCATGCATTGTCAGCGTTTTTCATTTAAGTGGTTTGCCTAGGTTCACGCGCTTGACATTGGTTCTTCCTCGTGTCACCAAAGTGTTGTCTCTCCTTAATTGTTGTGCCATGTCATTTTTTTGCTTATGTGACATGCTTAGCACATGCCTACCTTGGAGCATTGGGAAGGGCCTGATGCTCTCTCTCTCTCTCCTCCTTAATTGCGTGCCACGTCATTTTTCTGTCTATGTGGCACCCTTAGCACGTGTACACTGTAGAGCACTGAGAAGGGCCTAATAGAGAAGTACTCCTTCCAAAGATCACGTCCACCTCCTAGCTAGCGATAAGTGGCGCACTACTAGGGAAAACCTTATACACATAATCTTATTAGTAAAGTGTACTAGAAGGAGGCGCTACTGCTAACTAGCAGTAGTGCTCGTATACAAGGGCACTACTACTATCTACATAGCAGTAGCGCGGCTGCAGTTAAAAGCGCTACTACTATAATTGTCACACAGTTGTTAACAGGCTAGGTATAGTAGTAGCACCCCTGCGGAAACCGCGCTACTGCTAACCCGATAGTAGTAGCGCCGGTCCTCGGCCCGCGCTACTGCTAAGCAGGCCTTATGCCCTCGCACCCGCCCGTTTCTTCAGTCTCCCTGTCTCACTCTCACCATCGCGGCCGTCCTCCTACTCCTACCATCGCCATTGCCGCCGCATTGCCGCCGCCATCGCCGCATTGCTACCAGCGTCGCCGCCATCCCCGACCTCGGTAAGCCTCCTCCGTCTCCTCTTCCTCATCCCTCCTCCTCCCATCATCCCACCCACTGGTCCTCCCTCCTCTAGCCGCCTCCACTCCTCCCCTCATCCAACCCCTGCTCCTCCCTACTCTAGCCGCCCCTCCTCCATCAACAGCCCCTCCTAGACAACCCCTCCTCCCTCCCCCTCATCCATCCATACCCCCCGCTCCTCCCTCCTCCATCCACACAGTTAGGGTTTAGTTGATAGCTTATAGTGCTTAGATTTAGTTATATGTAACACTTTGATTTAGTATGCTTCTAGGGTTTAGTTGATAGCTTATAGTGTTTAGAGTGAATTAGTAAAATCTAAAATATTAGGTTTAGTATGCTTCTAATGTAGGTTTTTTGAATAGTATAGATAGGTAGAATTTTGTTGTAGAATATAGGTATACATTTTGAATTATAGAAATGTATTGGAATGCTATATGACAAATTTTTAGGTATCAAATTTAGTAATAGGAATTTCAGCAATAAAACTCTAAGTTATGTTGTGAAATTAGGGCATTTTTCTATGGTTCAAGATGTATACAGTAATTTATATTCAAATTGGATATTAGAGCATTTTTCTATGGTTCAAGAAGTAGACAGAAAGTTATATTGTGAAATTAGGGAATTTTTCTATGGTTCAAGAATTAGACAGTAAGTTATATTCAAATTGGATATTTACTTGATAACTTCTAGGGTTTTTGCCGGAGAACACCTCCGAGTGGCCTATGTTTTGCCGGAGTGTTGATTAATTTCCATTCCAGCAAATTTCAGGCGCTCGGTATGTCCTTTTTTAACAAAGGTCATGCCGGAATTTTCCGTTGATTTGAGCATGACTTGTGCTAGAATGTAGGAAATAAAGAGTGCCTTGGATTTGCCGGAAAGAGCATTAAACGACATTTTGGGTTTTGTCGTCGAGTTATGATCTTTGAATTTTGAACATATGAGATGTCTGATGATGATGGGATCCCGGAGTGCGGGTACTGCTACAATGACCGGGGTTTGTGCGACGGGTTTCCTCACCTGCAAAATTATAGGCTTTTAACCACGAAGCTGGAAGAGACCTTTGATGTTTGTACGGTACGCAATGACATGCATTTCATCGTAATTAATATCATCAATTGTGCTTCTTTTGTTCAACGTGTAATTTTGGAATTTTTTTTCAATTTGATCAGTACATCCCGTGCCATGCTAGACCATATGTATTGGAGAAACTTGGTTTCGAAGACTTTGAGAATATGGAGACGAGGATGGCTCACTTAAGAACAAATACATGGTTATGAGTTTCTGGTTAAGTTGTACAATGCGATCAATCACTCCCATTTCAGTTACTCTAATTGGGAAGCTCTCTTCAAGTCATATGGATTTGAGGAGGGTATGGAAATAAGATTTGATATTCATCCCGAAGATTATGATTTGAGGAGGGTATGGAAATACGATTTGATGATAATATCGACATCTCGGTGGATGTGGATATGCCTCCAGTTTTGCCTCGATGTGAGTTTGTCAAACTAATTTTTTAAGTTAAGTAATTTATATTGTTAATTTAAGAATATTTGGTGTTCATCGGTACTAAACTTATATATTTATAATTGTTAGCTTATTTCTTATCTTCAAGAAATACTCGGAAGGTTGTAGACAGCACATACTACAACTATGACTCCGGGCTTAATTGTGAGAAGAAAGGTTATCTTGTCTCATTCATAGATGATGTTGAGGCCATTAAAACCAATCACTCTATCAGCCCAAATTTTACTAGATATGTGCCACTAGTCCATAAATTGCTTGATGGTAACTTCATTGCCAAAAACTTGGTAAGATTTGTTAATGATGGTAACTTTATTCCATACATTCTTCTTAAGTAAACTACACTGCTAACTATATATGTTACTATTACGTTTTTCAACAGAGGCTCCCGAAGAAGGTTGTGCCTGACTTGATATTTAGTGAAGGTGATATGCATATGGTTAGCTTACGACCAACTCCTTTGAAGGCTTACCATAGTGCATACTTGATTTGTTCAAACGATGGAAGGCTCAAAATCAAAGAATGGAGCAAAGTGATGAATGCACATACGCAACTACTTGGAGACAACATGAATGTGCGCAAGCCACAAGTTGGAGATAGTTTTATCTCCATTCTCCATTATGGATATGGACCGGTTTATTTGTTTTATGGTATTTTAACTAGGAGAGAGGAGTAGGTCCCAGGTATTAACAACAATTCGTTAGTGTTGATTATGACTATGATGATGATGCCTATGATGATGAGGAGGAGGAGGAGTTGTGATTATGAGTAATATGATGATGCTGATTAGGAGTTCTTGTTATGACTAGTGACCAAGTTGTTATATGATGTCTGATGGACGAAAATGATGATAAGGAGGAGTTGTTATATGACAATGATGTATTATGATGATAAGTTATTAATTATATTATGATGATGATGAGTTATTATATCATTGGGTGAAAGAAAGGACCACATATTAGTTTCAGATGGATGGATCCAAAGGGACCAAGCTGGATTAACGTGCTAATCCAGCTTGGTCACTTTGGATCCATCCACTTGAAACTAATCCGCGGTTCTTTCACCCAATGATGCAATAACTCATTATGACATAATAACAATCTCTAAATTCCTACTGTATGAAAACTTGTATAATGGTATATGAATACGACATAAAAAAAGAAATAGAATACATAATAATAGTAGTAGCGCGGAGTAGAGGCGCGCTACTAGTAACTACCAGTAGCGTGTGCATTCAACAACGCTACTGCTAAGTAGGTTTAGCAGTAGAGCTGGTAAACCCATGCTACTTGTATACGTTAGTTATAGCGCCTTATCAGTAGCGCGGTTACCCGCCCTACTGCTAGCCAAAAACCGTCGCACTGCTAGGATTTTCCCTAGTAGTGGCGCATTGCATGAGCATCACTTGTCGCAACCTAGGAATTTTTCCCTTTTTTATAGTTTCATTCATTCAAAACGTTTTATCTCTTAAACCGTGTGTCCAAATATCGAACCGTTTTCACCGTTGGAATCCTCGTCTCGAGATCCTCAATAATAGATCCCACGTTGATAGGTCTTGACGAAACTTTGTTTTCACAAAGAACCAGACGAAAAAACCGGGTCTCTCACGGAAGGAAGAAAAGAAAACATTTTCTTCTGTTTCCGAGAGGCATGGTCGTGCCTCTCGCGAAAGAAAGAAAAGAAAAACATGTTTTTTTTCGTTTCCTAGAGGCACAACCGTGCCTCTCGTGGAAGAAAAAACGTGTTTTTTTCGTTTCCGAGATGCACGGCCGTGCCTGTCGCGGAAGCAAAACCGTGCATCTCATGAAAGAAAAAGAACTTTTTTTACGTTTCCGAGAGGCCGTGCCTCTCATGGAAGCAAATCCGTGCAACTCGTGAAAGCAAAACCATGCCTCTCACGGAAAAAAAATAGAAAAACAATTTTTTATTTTTCTGAGAGGCACGGCGCTACCTTTCACGTTTCTGAGGGGAATGTAGCAATAATTCAAAATTTTCTACGCATCACCAAAATCAATATGGAGATTCTAGCAACAAGAGAGGGAGAGGATAAGCTTCTTCATACCTTTGAAGATCACTAAGCGGAAGCGTCACTAGAATGCGGATGAGGGAGTCGTACTCGCGGCGATTCAAATCATGGAAGATCCGATCTAACGCCGAACGGACGGCGCCTCCGGGTTCGACACACGTACAGCCCGGGGACGTCTCCTCCTTCTTGATCCATCAAGGGGAGAGGAGAAGTTGAGGGAGAGCTCCGGCAGCACGACGGCGTGGTGGTGGAGCTTGGAGTTCTCCGGCAGGGCTTCGCCAAGCACTACTGAGGAGGAGTTGGAGTTGGAGAGGGGGAGGGTTGCGCCAGGGGCAAGGGATTCAGCTCCCATGCGCCTCCCCACTATATATAGGGGTGGAGGGGGCTGGTTTCTTGCCCTCCAAGTCCATTGGGGCATTGGCAAAGGTGGGAGGAAAGAAATCCCATCATTTCCCTTCCCCACCGATTGTTATCCCCTCTTTTTAGGGATCTTGATCTTATCCCTTCGGGATATGATCTTATTCCTTCTAAGGGGGGATCTTGGTGCACCTTGACCAGGGGTGTGGGGCCTTGCCCCCACTACCCCCATTCATGTAGGTCCCCCCATGCAGGTGGGCCCCACTCCAGAACCTTCTAGAACCTTCCCGGTACAGTACCGAAAAATCCCGAACATTTCCCGGTGGCCATAATAGGACTTCCCATATATAAATCTTTACCTCCGGGCCATTCCGGAACTACTCATGACGTCCGGGATCTCATCTGGGACTCCGAACAACATTCGGTAACTGCACACTAATTCCCATAACAAATCTAGCGTCACCAAACCTTAAGTGTGTAGACCCTATGGGTTCGGGAATCATGCAGACATGACCGAGACAGCTCTCTGGCCAATCTCCAACAGCGGAATCTGGATACCCATGTTGGCTCCCACATGTTCCATGATGATCTCATCGGATGAACCACGATGTCGGGGATTCAATCAATCACGTATACAATTCCCTTTGTCAATCGGTACGTTACTTGCCCGAGATTCGATCGTCGGTATCCCAATACCTCATTCAATCTCATTGCCGGCAAGTCACTTTAGCCGTTCCATAATGTATGATCCCGCGACTAACTACTTAGTCACATTGAGCTCATTATGATGATGCATTACCGAGTGGGCCCAGAGATACCTCTCTGTCATATGGAGTGACAAATCCTAGTCTCGATTCGTGCCAACCCAACAGACACTTTCGGAGATACCTGTAGTCTACCTTTATAGCCACCCAATTACGTTGTGACGTTTGGTACACCCAAAGCATTCCTACGGTATCCGGGAGTTGCACAATCTCATGGTCTAAGGAAATGATACTTGACATTAGAAAAGCTTTTAGCAAACAAACTACACGATCTTGTGCTATGCTCAGGGGGTCTTTTCCATCACATCATTCTCCTAATGACGTGATCCCGTTATCAATGACATCCAATGTCCATGGTCAGGAAACCATGACCATCTGTTGATCAACGAGCTAGTCAACTAGAGGCTCACTAGGGACATGTTGTGGTCTATGTATTCACACATGTATTACGGTTTCCGGTCAATACAGTTATAGCATGAACAATAGACAATTATCATGAACAAGCAAATATAATAATAACCATTTTATTATTGCCTCTAGGGCATATTTCCAACAGTCTCCCACTTGCACTAGAGTCAATAATCTAGTTACATTGTGATGAGTCGAACACCCATAGAGTTCTGGTGTTGATCATGTTTTGCTCGTGGAAGAGGTTTAGTCAACGGATCTGTGACATTCAGATCCGTATGCACTTTACAAATATCTATGTCTCCATATTGAACATTGTCACGAATGGAGTTGAAGCGACACTTGATATGCCTGGTCTTCTTGTGAAACCTCGGCTCCTTGGCAAGGGCAATAGCTCCAGTGTTGTCACAGAAGAGAGTCATCGGGCCCGACGCATTGGGAATAACTCCTAGGTCGGTAATGAACTCCTTCATCCAGATTGCTTCATGTGCTGCCTCCGAGGCTGCCATGTACTCTGCTTCACATGTAGATCCCACCACGACGCTTTGCTCGCAACTGCACCAGCTGACCGCCCCACCATTCAAAATATACACGTATCCAGTTTGTGACTTGGATTCATCCAGATCTGTATCAAAGCTAGCATCGACGTAACCCTTTATGACGAGCTCTTCGTCACCTCCATAAACGAGGAACATATCCTTAGTCCTTTTCAAGTACTTCAGGATATTCTTGACCGATGTCCAGTGTTCCATGTCGGGATTACTTTGGTACCTCCCTATCACTCTTATGGCAAGGTTTACATCAGGTCTGGTACAAGCATGTCATACATAATAGACCCTATGGATGAGGTATAGGAGATGACACTCATCTTTTCTCTATCTTCTGCCGAGGTCGGGTATTGAGCCGTGCTCAATTTGACACCTTACAGAACAGGAAAGAACCCTTTCTTGGACTGATCCATATTGAACTTCTTCAATATCTTATCAAGGTATGTGCTTTGTGAAAGACCTATGAGGCGTCTTGATCTATCCCTATAGATCTTGATGCCTAATATGTAAGCAGCTTCTCCAAGGTCCTTCATTGAAAAACACTTATTCAAGTAGGCCTTTATGCTTTGCAAAAGTTCTATATCATTTCCCATCAATAGTATATCATCCACATATAATATGAGAAATGCTACAGAGCTCCCACTCAGTTTCTTGTAAACGCAGACTTCTCCATAAGTCTGCATAAACCCAAACGCTTTGATCATTTCATCAAAGCGAATGTTCCAACTCCGAGATGCTTGCACTAGCCCATAGATGGAGCGCTGGAGCTTGCACACCTTGTTAGCATTCTTAGGATCGACAAAACCTTCCAGCTGCATCATATACAATTCTTCCTTAAGGAAACCATTAAGGAATGCCGTTTTGACGTCCATTTGCCATATCTCATAATCATAGAATGCGGCAATTGCTAACATGATTCAGACAGACTTCAGCTTCACTACGGGTGAGAAGGTCTCATCGTAGTCAACCCCTTGTACTTGTCGATAACCCTTAGCGACAAGCCGAGCCTTATAGATGGTTACATTACCATCCGCGTCAGTCATCCTCTTAAAGATCCATTTATTTTCTATGGCTCGCCGATCATCGGGCAAGTCTGTCAACGTCCATACTTTGTTTTCATACATGGATCCTATCTCAGATTTCATGGCTTCAAGCCATTGTTGGAATCTGGGCCCGCCATTGCTTCTTCATAGTTTGAAGGTTCACCGTTGTCTAACAACATGATTTCCAGGACAGGGTTGCCATACCATTCTGGTGTGGAACGTGTCCTTGTGGACCTACGAAGTTCAGTAGCAACTTGATCAGAAGTGCCTTGATCATCATCATTAACTTCCTCTCTAGTTGGTGTAGGCACCACAGAAATATCTTCCTGAGTTGCGCTACTATCCGGTTCAAGAGGTAGCACTTCATCAAGTTCTACTTTCCTCCCACTTACTTCTTTCGGGAGAAACTCTTTCTCAAGAAAGGATCCGTTCTTGGCAACAAAGATCTTGCCTTCGGATCTGAGGTAGAAGGTATACCCAATGGTTTCCTTAGGGTATCCTATGAAGACGCATTTTTCCAACTTGGGTTCGAGCTTTTCAGGTTGAAGTTTCTTGACATAAGCATCGCATCCCCAAACTTTTAGAAACGACAGCTTAGGTTTCTTCCAAAACCATAATTTATACGGTGTTGATATGTCTCCGCCGTATCTATAATTTTTGATTGTTCCATGCCAATATTCTTCAACTTTCATATACTTTTGGCAACTTTTTATACTATTTTTGGGACTAACATATTGATCCAGTGCCTAGTGCCAGTTCCTGTTTGTTGCATGTTTTATGTTTCACAGAAAACCAATATCAAACGGAGTCCAAACGGGATAAAAACGGACGGAGAATTATTTTGGAATATTTGGGATTTTCCGGAGGAAGAATCAACGCGAAACGGTGTCCGAGGTGGCCACGAGATAGGGGGGCGCGCCCCAGGGAGGCAGGCGCGCCCTGGCCTCTCGTGGGCCACCCGTAAGGCGGTTGATGCCCTTCTTTCGCTACAAGAAAGCTAATTTTACGAGAAAAAATCTGGGCGAAAGATTCATCCCAATCGGAGTTACGGATCTCCGGATATTAAAGAAACAGTGAAGGGATAGAATCTGGGAACGCAGAAACAGAGAGATAGATCAATCTCGGAGGGCCTCTCGCCCCTCCCAAGCCATGGGAGCCAAGGACCAGAGGGGAAACCCTTCTCCCATCTAGGGAGGAAGTCAAGAAAGAAGAAGAAGAAGGGGGGATCTCTTCCCCTTGCTTCCGGTGGCGCCGGAGTGCTGCCGGGGGCCATCATCATCACCGCGATCTTCACCAACACCGCCGTCATCTTCACCAACATCTCCATCACCTTTCCCCTTGTATATCCAGCGGTCCACTCTCCCGCAACCCGCTGTACCCTCTACTTGAACATGGTGCTTTATGCTTCATATTATTATCCAAAGATGTGTTGCCATCCTATGATGTCTGAGTAGATTTCCGTTGTCCTATCGGTGATTGATGAATTGCTATGATTGGTTTGAGTGTCATATTTTATTATTGGTGTTGTCCTATGGTGCCTTCCGTGTCGCGCAAGTGTGAGGGATTACCGCTGTAGGGTGTTGCAATGCGTTCATGATTTGCTTATAGTGGGTTGCGTGAGTGACTGAAGCACAAACCCGAGTAAGTAGGTTTTTGCGTATGGGATAAAGAGGACTTGATACTTTAATCCTATGGTTGGGTTTTACCTTAATGAATCTTTAGTAGTTGCGGATGCTTGCTAGAGTTCCAATCATAAGTGCATATGATCCAAGTAGAGAAAGTATGTTAGCTTATGCCTCTCCCTCAAATAGAATTGCAATAGTGATTATCGGTCTAGTAACATAGTCAATTGCTTAGGGACAATTTCACAACTCCTACCACCACTATTCCACACTCGCTATATTTACTGTATTGCTTCTAATCAGCCCCTAGTTTATTTTTACGTGCTCTTTATTTTCTTGCAAACCTTTCCTATCACTCCTACAAAGTACTTCTAGTTTCATACTTGTTCTAGGTAAAGCGAACGTCAAGCGTGCGTAGAGTTGTATCGGTGGTCGATAGAACTTGAGGGAATATTTATTCTACCTTTAGCTCCTCGTTGGGTTCGACACTCTTACTTATCGAAAACTGTTGCGATCCCCTACACTTGTGGGTTATCAAGACCTTTTTCTGGCGCCGTTGCCGGGGAGTCATAGCGTGGGGTGAATATTCTCGTGTGTGCTTGTTTGCTTTATCACTAAGTAATTTTTATTTGTTGTTCTTAGTTGTTCTCTATCTTTAGTTATGGATATGGAACACAAAATACCAAAAAAATTAGAGGTACTTGCTACTCATGTAGATGGGGTAACTCCTAAAACCTCTGATTCTCATTATGTGAAAGATATTATGTACTACTTTGATAATCCTGAGAAAACCCCATTAAACTTTATAATGGGAGACACGTTGGATCAACGTGAATACTTTAGGGATTATCGCTTGACACAAAAAGGGGAACTATTATGGGATCAATTTATTATTTTGCGTTGGTATGCTCGTCAACTATGCGTGATGCATGATTATATTTTTTGCTCTAGGATGAAGGATCCACACCTTCCCTTTTCATGCAAATTCAATGATAATGAAACCTTAGCTTCTTATGCTAATGGTAGATATGATTACTATGATGTGGAACAAATAGAAGAATTTGTTGCTTTTATGGGTGCTTATGAGCTATGTTTAAAGCTTTTGATGATTTTGATGATTCAGTTTCTAGACCTGAAAATTTAGCTATACTTAGATATTGCTATGAAAATTATGAATACAATTACTATATTAATGCTTTTATGAAGAAATTCTCCGCTGTCCAAGAAGAGACTAATATTTTGCAGGAAGCTATGGAAGAAGAAATTGATGAAACTGTGAACTCATTGGATGAAAAAGATGATGAGGAGAGCGAAGAACAAAAGGAGGAAGAGCGGATTAGCTACCCGTGCCCACCTTCCAATGAGAGTAACCCTCCAACTCATACATTACTTAATTCCCCTTCGTGCTTACCGAAGGATGATTGTTATGATGATTGCTATGATCCCTTGAATTTGTTTGAAATACCCCTTTTTGATGATGCTTGCTATGCTTGTGGCCAAGATGCTAATATGAATTATGCTTATGGAGATGAACTTGCTATATTTCCTTATGTTAAACATGAAATTGTTGCTATTGCACCCACGCACGATAGTCCTATTATCTTTTTGAATTCTCCCAACTACACTATATCGGAGAAGTTTGTGCTTATTAAGGATTATATTGATGGGTTGCCTTTTACTGTTGCACATGATGATTTTGATGAATATAATATGCATGTGCTTGCTGCTCCTACTTGCAATTATTATGAGAGAGGAACTACATCTCCGCCTCTTTATGTTTCCAACACGATAGAATTGCAAGAAACTGCTTATTCTATGCATTGGCCTTTACTTGGTGTGCATGAATTGTTCTTTTATGACATGCCGATGCATAGGAAGAGAGTTAGACTTCGTTGTTGCATGATGTATGTTACTTTGTGCTCACTACTAAATTACAAATCATTGTTAATTAAAATTGGCTTTGATATACCTTGGGATCCGGGTGGATCATTTACTTGAGAACTATATGCCTAGCTTAATGGCTTTAAAGAAAGCGCTGCTAGGGAGACAACCCGGAAGTTTTAGAGATTCATGTAAGACTCATTTATTTCTGTTGAGTGCTTTTATATAGTTTAAAAACAAAAAAATAAAGAGGGGAACCTAAAAACTTTTCAAAAAGAAAAGTGAAAGTGAGAGAGACAAGCATTGTTGAAGTGGGAGCTAGCCTTGAACTTTGTTCATGCTCACGGAAACTTTGTGAATCTTGATTACAGAAACTTTTCATAAAAAATAATTATCCCCTTGTATAATTCCATTGTATTATAAAAATAATGTGCCAAGGTTTGCCTTTAGGATGTTTACAATGCTTGTTGGTTTGTACGGTGCAGGACAGAAACTTTGGCTGTAGTGCTCGATTTTACATTTTTAATTGGAACGTCAAATGGTTCTGATTCCTTTTGCACTATCTTGCTGTACAACTTGTTTATTTTTCCTAATTTGGGTAGAATTGTTGGGGTACCAGAAGTATCGTGAATGTTCAGATTGCTACAAACTGTTCTGTTTTTGACAGATTCTGTTTTTGATGCATAGTTTGCTTATTTTGATGAATCTATCAATTTATATCAGTGGATTAAGCCATGAAAAAGTTATATTACAGTATACACAATGCAAATACAAAGCATGAATTGGTTTACTACAGTACTTAGAGTAGTGATTTGCATCATTATACTAACGGATCTTTCCGAGTTTTCTGTTGAAGTTTTGTGTGGATGAAGTGTCTAATCGAGGAGGTTTCGATGTGAGAAAAAGGAAGAGAGGCAAGAGATCAATCTTGGGGATGTCCAAGGCACCCCAAGTAAATATTCAAAGGAGACTCAAGCATCTAAGCTTGGGGATGCCCCAGAAGGCATCCCCTCTTTCTTCAACAAGTATCGGTATGTTTTCGAATTCGTTTTGTTTATGCATTATGTGCAAGTCTTGGAGCGTCTTTTGCATTTAGTTTTCATTTTTCTTTTATGCACCATGCTGGTATGAGATAGTCCTTGATTGATTTGTAGAATGCTCTTTGCACTTCACTTATATCTTTTGAGTATGGCTTTATAGAATGCTTCATGTGCTTCACTTATATCATTTGAAGTTTGGATTGCCTGTTTCTCTTCACATAGAAAACCGCCATTTGTAGAATGCTCTTTTGCTTCACTTATATTTATTAGAGTGTGGGCATATCTTTTGTAGAAAGAATTAAACTCTCTTGCTTCACTTATATCTATTTAGAGAGATGACGGGAATTGGTCATTCACATGGTTAGTCATAAAATCCTACATAAACTTGTAGATCGCTGAATATGATATGTTTGATTCTTGCAATAGTTTTGCAATATAAAGATGGTGATATTAGAGTCATGCTAGTGGGTGGTTGTGGATTGTAGAGACACTTGTGTTGAGGTTTGCAAGTCCCATAGCATGCACGTATGGTAACCGTTGTGTGAAAAAATTGAAGCATGGGGTGTTTCTTTGATTGTCTTCCTTATGAGTGGCAGTCGGGGACGAGCGATGGTCTTTTCCTACCAATCTATCCCCCTAGGGGCATGCGTAGTAGTACTTTGCTTCCAGGGTTAATAAACTTTTGCAATAAGTATATGAGTTCTTTATGACTAATGTGAGTCCATGGATTATACGCACTTTTACCTTTCCATCATTGCTAGCCTCTTCGGTACCGTGCATTGCCCTTTCTCACCTCGAGAGTTGGTGCAAACTTCGCCGGTGCATCCAAACCCCGTGATACGATACGCTCTATCACACATAAGCCTCATTATATCTTCCTCAAAACAGCCACCATACCTACCTATCATGGCATTTCCATAGCCATTCCGAGATATATTGCCATGCAACTTCCATCATCATCATATACATGACTTGAGCATTTATTGTCATATTGCTTTGCATGATCGTAAGATAGCTAGCATGATGTTTTCATGGCTTCTCCGTTTTTTGATGTCATTGCTACGCTAGATCATTGCACATCCCGGTACACCGCCGGAGGCATTCATATAGAGTCATATCTTTGTTCTAGTATCGAGTTTAAGTAAATAAAAGTGTGATGATCATCATTATAGAGCATTGCCCTAGAAAAAAAAGAAAAAAAAGGAAAGGCCAAAGAAGCTTAAATAAAAAAGGGGGCCAAAGAAGCCCACCGAAAAGAAAAAAATAAAAAAAATAAAAGGGGCAATGCTACTATCCTTTTTCCACACTTGTGCTTCAAAGTAGCACCATGTTCTTCATATAGAGAGTCTCTTATATTGTCACTTTCATATACTAGTGGGAATTTTCATTATAGAACTTGGCTTGTATATTCTAACGATGGGCTTCCTCAAATGCCCTAGGTCTTCATGAGCAAGCAAGTTGGATGCACACCCACTTAGTTTTCAGTTTGAGCTTTCATACACTTATAGCTCTTAGTGCATCCGTTGCATGGCAATCCCTACTCCTCGCATTGACACCAATTGATGGGCATCTCCATAGCCCGTTGATTAGCCGCGTCGATGTGAGACTTTCTCCCTTTTTGTCTTCTCCACATAACCTCCATCATTATATTCTATTCCACCTATAGTGCTATATCCATGGCTTGCGCTCATGTATTGCATGAGGGTTGAAAAAGCTGAAGCGCGTTAAAAAGTATGAACCAATTGCTCGGCTCGTCATGGGGGTTGTGCATGATGGGAGCATTTTGTGTGACGAAAATGAAGCATGGCCAAACTGTATGATTTTGTAGGGATAAGCTTGCTTTGGCCTTGTTGTTTTGAAAAGACATGATTGCTTTATTGGTACGCTCGAAGTACTATCATTTTTTATGTCAAATGATAGACTGTTGCTTTGAATCACTAGTGTCTTAATATTCATGCCATGACTAGACGTATGATCAAGATAATGCTAGGTAGCATTCCACATCAAAAATTATCTTTTTTATCATTTACCTACTCGAGGACGAGCAGGAATTAAGCTTGGGGATGCTGATACGTCTCCGTCGTATCTATAATTTTTGATTGTTCCATGCCAATATTCTTCAACTTTCATATACTTTTGGCAACTTTTTATACTATTTTTGGGACTAACATATTGATCCAGTGCCCAGTGTCAGTTCCTGTTTGTTGCATGTTTGATGTTTCGAAGAAAACCAATATCAAACAGAGTCCAAACGGGATAAAAACGGATGGAGAATTATTTGGAATATTTGGGATTATTTGGAGAAAGAATCAACGCGAAACGGTGTCCGAGGTGGCCACGAGATAGGGGGGCGCGCACCAGGGAGGCAGGCGTGCCCTGGCCTCTCGTGGGCCACCCGTAAGGCGGTTGATGCCCTTCTTTTGCAACAGGAAAGCTAATTTTACGAGAAAAATCTGGGGGAAAGGTTCACCCCAATCGGAGTTACGGATCTCCGGATATTAAAGAAACGGTGAAGGGATAGAATCTGGCAACGCAGAAACAGAGAGATAGATCCAATCTCGGAGGGGCTCTCGCCCCTCCCAAGCCATGGGAGCCAAGGACCAGAGGGGAAACCCTTCTCCCATCTAGGGAGGAGGTCAAGGAAGAAGAAGAAGAAGGAGGGCTCTCTTCCCCTTGCTTCCGGTGGCGCCGGAGCGCTGCCAGGGGCCATCATCATCACCGCGATCTTCACCAACACCGCCTTCATCTTCACCAACATCTCCATCACCTTCCCCCTTCTATATCCAGTGGTCCACTCTCCCGCAACCCGTTGTACCCTCTACTTGAACATGGTGCTTTATGCTTCATATTATTATCCAAATATGTGTTGCCATCCTATGATGTCTGAGTAGATTTCCGTTGTCCTATCGGTGATTGATGAATTGCTATGATTAGTTTGAGTTGCATATTTCATTATTAGTGCTAACCTATGGTGCCATCCGTGTCGCGCAAGCGTGAGGGATTACCGCTGTAGCGTGTTGCAATGCATTCATGATTTGCTTATAGTGGGTTGCGTGAGTGACTGAGACACAAACCCGAGTAAGTAGGTTGTTGCGTATGGGATAAAGAGGACTTGATACTTTAATGCTATGGTTGTGTTTTACCTTAATGAATCTTTAGTAGTTGCGGATGCTTGCTAGAGTTCCAATCATAAGTGCATATGATCCAAGTAGAGAAAGTATGTTAGCTTATGCCTCTCCCTCAAATAGAATTGCAATAGTGATTATCGGTCTAGTAACATAGTCAATTGCTTAGGGACAATTTCACAACTCCTACCACCACTTTTCCACACTCGCTATATTTACTTTATTGCTTCTAATCAGCCCCTAGTTTATGTTTATGTGCTCTTTATTTTCTTGCAAACCTTTCCTATCACTCCTACAAAGTACTTCTAGTTTCATACTTGTTCTAGGTAAAGCGAACGTCAAGCGTGCATAGAGTTGTATCGGCGGTCGATAGAACTTGAGGTAATATTCATTCTACCTTTAGCTCCTCATTGGGTTCGACACTCTTACTTATCGAAAACTGTTGCGATCCCCTACACTTGTGGGTTATCAGGTGTCGTCTCAACGGATTTAGACGGTGCCCTATTTAAAGTGAATGTGACTGTCTCTAAAGCATATCCCCAAAATGATAGCGGTAAATCAATAAGAGACATCATAGATCACACCATGTCCAATAGAGTGCGATTACGACGTTCGAACACACCATTACGCTGAGGTGTTCCAGGCGGTGTGAGTTGTGAAATTATTCCACATTTCCTTAAGTGCGTACCAAACTCGTGACTTAAATATTCTCCTCGATGATCTGATAGTAAGAACTTTATTTTCCTGTCACGTTGATTCTCCACCTCACTCTGAAATTCCTTGAACTTTTCAAAGGTCTCAGACTTGTGTTTCATTAAGTAGACATACCCATATCTACTTAAGTCATCAGTGAGGGTGAGAACATAATGATAGACACCGCGAGCCTCAACGCTCATTGGACCGCACACATCAATATGTATGATTTCCAACAAGTTGGTTGCTCGCTCCATTGTTCCGGAGAACGGAGTCTTGGTCATCTTACCCATGAGGCATGGTTAATATGTGTCAAATGATTCATAATCAAGAGACTCCAAAAGTCCATCTGCATGGAGCTTCTTCATGCGTTTGACACCAATGTGACAATGGCGGCAGTGCCACAAGTATGTGGGACTATCATTATTAACCTTACATCTTTTGGTACGCACACTACAAATATGTGTAACATCACGTTCGAGATTCCATAAGAATAAACCATTGACCAGTGGGGCATGACCATAAAACATATCTCTCAAATAAATAGAACAACCATTATTTTTGGATTTAAATGAGTAGCCATCTCACATTAAACGAGCTCCAGATACAATGTGCATGCTCAAAGCTGGCAGTAAATAACAATTATTGAGGTTTAAAACTAATCCCGTAGGTAAATGTAGAGGTAGCGTGCCGATGGCAATCACATCAACCTTTGAACCATTCCCGATGCGCCTCGTCACCTTGTCCTTCGCCAGTATCCGCCTATTCCGCAGCTCCTGTTTTGAGTTACAAATATGAGCAACCGCACCGGTATCAAATACCTAAGAGCTACTACGAGTACTGGTAAGGTACACATCAATAACATGTATATCACATATACCTTTGGTGTTGCCAGCCTTCTTGTCCGCTAAGTACTTGGGGCAGTTCTGCTTCCAGTGACCATTTCACTTGCAATAAAAGTACTGAGTCTCGGGCTTGGGTCCATTGTTTGGCTTCTTCCCGGCAACTGATTTACCGGGTGCGGCAACTCCCTTGCCGTCCTTCTTGAAGTTCTTTTTACCCTTGCCTTTCTTGAAACTACTGGTCTTATTCACCATCAACACTTGATGTTCCTTTTTGATTTCCACCTCCGCTGATTTTAGCATTGAATACAGCTCAGGAATGGACTTCTCCATCCCCTGCATATTGTATTTCATCACAAAGCTCTTGTAGCTAGGTGGGAGCGACTGGAGGATCCTGTCAATGACCGAGTCATCTGGGCGATTAACTCCCAACTGAGACAAACAATTGTGTAACCCGGACATAGTGAGTATGTGCTCACTGACAGAACTGTTCTCCTCCATCTTACAACTGTAGAACTTCTAGGAGACATCATATCTCTTGACCCGGGCATGAGCTTGGAAAACCATTTTCAGCTCTTGGAACATCTAATATGCTCTGTGCTTCTCAAAACGCTTTTGGAGCCCTGGTTCTAAGCTGTAAAGCATGCCGCACTGAACCAGGGAGTAATCATCACTACGAACTGCCAGGCATTCATAACGTCTTGAGTTGCTGGGAAAATGGGTGCTTCACCTAGCGGTGCTTCTAGGACATATGCTTTCTTGGCAGCTATGAGGATGATCCTCAAGTTTCGGACCCATGCCGTATAGTTGCTACCATCGTATTTCAGCTTGGTTTTCTCTAGGAACGCGTTGAAGTTGAGGGCAACATTAGCGTGGGCCATTTGATCTACAAGACATATTGCAAAGATATTTTAGACTATGTTCATGATAATTAAGTTCATCTAATCAAATTATTTAATGAACTCCCACTCAGATAGACATCCTTCTAGTCATCTAAGTGATACATGATCCGAGTCAACTAGGCCGTGTCCGATCATCACGTGAGACGGACTAGTCATCATCGGTGAGCATCTTCATGTTGATCGTATCTACTGTACGACTCATGTTCGACCTTTCGGTCTCTTGTGTTCCGAGGCCATGTCTGTACATGCTAGGCTCGTCAAGTCAACCGAAGTGTTTTGCATGTGTAAATCTGGCTTACACCCATTGTATGCGAACGTTAGAATCTATCACACCCGATCATCATGTGGTGCTTCGAAACAACGAACTTTCGCAACGGTGCATAGTTAGGGGGAACACTTTCTTGAAATTTTAATGAGGGATCATCTTATTTATGCTACCGTCATTTTAAGCAAATAAGATGTAAACATGACAAGCATCACATGCAAATCATAAAGTGACATGATATGGCCAATATCATTTTGCGCCTTTAATCATCATCTTCGAGGTGCAACATGATCACCTTCGTCACCGGCATGACACCATGATTTTCATCATCATGATCTCCATCATCGTGTCTTCATGAAGTTGTCTTGCCAACTATTACTTCTACTACTATGGCTAACGGTTAGCAATAAAGTAAAGTAATTACATGGCGTTATCATTGACACGCAGGTCATACAATAAATTAAGACAACTCCTATGGCTGCTGCCGGTTGTCATGCTCATCGACATGCAAGTCGTGATTCCTATTACAAGAACATGATCAATCTCATACATCGCATATCATTCATCACATTCTTTTGGCCATATCACATCACATAGCATACCCTGCAAAAACAAGTTAGACATCCTCTAATTGTTGTTGCATGTTTTACGTGGCTGCTGTGGGTTTCTAGCAAGAACGTTTCTTACCTACACAAAAGCCACAATGGTGATATGCCAATTGCTATTTACCCTTCACAAGGACCCTTTTCATCGAATCCGATCCGACTACAGTGGGAGAGACTGGCACCCGCTAGCCACCTTTATGCAACAATTGGATGTCAGTCGGTGGAACCTGTCTCATGTAAGCATACGTGTAAGGTCGGTCCGGGCCGCTTCATCCCACAATACCGCCGAAACAAGATAGGACTAGTAACGGTAAGCAGATTGAACAAACCAACACCCACAACTACTTGTGTTGTACTCGTGCATAGAATCTACGCAATAGACCTAGCACATGATGCCACTGTTGGGGAACGTAGCAATAATTCAAAATTTTCTACGCATCACCAAGATCAATCTATGGAGATTCTAGCAACAAGAGAGGGAGAGGATGAGCATCTTCATACCTTTGAAGATCGCTAAGCGGAAGCGTCACTAGAACGCGGATGAGGGAGTCGTACTCGCGGCGATTCAAATCGCGGAATATCCGATCTAACGCAGAACGGACGGTGCCTCCGCGTTCGACACACGTACATCCTGGGGACGTCTCCTCCTTCTTGATCCAGCAAGGGGAGAGGAGAAGTTGAGGGAGAGCTCCGGCAGCACGACGGCGTGGTGGTGGAGCTTGTACTTCTCTGGCAGGGCTTCGCCAAGCACTACTGAGGAGGAGGTGGGTTGGAGAGGGGGAGGGCTACGGCAGGAGCAAGGGATTCAGCTCCCATGCGCCTCCCCACTATATATAGGGGTGGAGGGGGCTGGTTTCTTGCCCTCCAAGTCCATTGGGGCATTGGAAAAGGTGGGATGAAAGAAATCCCATCATTTCTCTTCCCCACCGATTGTTATCCCCCCTTTTTAGGGATCTTGATCTTATCCCTTCGGGATATGATCTTATTCCTTCTAAGGGGGGATCTTGTTGCGCCTTGACCAGGGGTGTGGGGCCTTGCCCCCACTACCCACGTTTATGTGGGTCCCCCCATGCAGGTGGGCCCCACTCCGGAACCTTCTAGAACCTTCTCGGTACAATACCGAAAAATCCCGAACATTTTTCGGTGGCCATAATAGGACTTCCCATATATAAATCTTTACCTCCGGACCATTCCGGAACTCCTCGTTACGTCCGGGATCTCATCCGGGACTCCCAACAACATTCGGTACTAATTCCCATAACAACTCTAGCGTCACCGAACCTTAAGTTTGTAGACCCTACGGGTTCAGGAATCATGCAGACATGACCGAGACTACTCTCTAGCCAATAACCAACAGCGGGATCTGGATACCCATGTTGGCTCCCACATGTTCCACGATGATCTCATCGGATGAACCACGATGTCGGGGGTTCAATCAATCGTGTAAACAATTCCCTTTGTCAATCGGTACATTACTTGCCCGAGATTCGATCGTCGGTATCCCAATACCTCGTTCAATCTTGTTACTGGCATGTCACTTTATTCGTTCCGTAATGCATGATCCCGCGACTAACAACTTAGTCACATTGAGCTCATTATGATGATGCATTACCGAGTGGGCCCAGAGATACCTCTCCGTCATACGGAGTAACAAATCCCAGTCTCGATTCGTGCCAACCCAGCAGACACTTTCGGAGATATCTGTAGTGTACTTTTATAGCCACCCAGTTACGTTGTGACATTTGGTACACCCAAAGCATTCCTAGGGTATCCGGGAGTTGCACAATCTCATGGTCTAAGGAAATTATAATTGACATTAGAAAAGCTTTTAGCAAACGAACTACACGATCTTGTGCTATGCTTAGGATTGGGTCTTGTCCATCACATCATTCTCCTAATGATGTGATCCCGTTATCAATGACTCCAATGTCCATGGTTAGGAAACCATGACCATCTGTTGATCAACGAGCTAGTCAACTAGAGGCTCACTAGGGACATGTTGTGGTCTATGTATTTACACATGTATTACAGTTTCCGGTCAATATAATTATAGCATGAACAGTAGACAATTATCATGAACAAGGAAATATAATAATAACCATTTTATTATTGCCTCTAGGGCATATTTCCAACATGATGCAATAACTCATTATGATGTAATAACAATCTCTAAATTCCTACTGTATGAAAACTTGTATAACAGTGTATGAATACGACATAAAATAAAAAAGAAATAGAATACATAATAATAATAATAATAATAATAATAATAATAATAATAATAGTAGCGGAGTATAGGCGCGCTACTAGTAACTACCAGTAGCACGTGCATTCAACAGCGCTACTGCTAAGTAGGTATAGCAGTAGAGCTGGTAAACCCATGCTACTTGTGTACGTTAGCTATAGCGCCTTATCAGTAGCGCAGTTACCCGCGCTACTGCTAGCCAAAAACCGGTGCACTGCTAGGCTTTTCCCTAGTAGTGGCGTATTGCATGTGCACCACTTGTCGCAACCTAGGAATTTTTCCCTTTTTGTAGTTTCATTCATTCAAAACGTTTTATCTCTTAAACCGTGTGTCAAAATTTCAAACCGTTTTCACCCTTGGAATCCTCGCACCGAGATCCTCGATAATAGATCCCATGTTGATAGTTCTTGACGAAACTTTGTTTTCACAAAGGACCAGACGAAAAAACCGGGTCTCTCACGGAAGGAAAAAAGAAAACATTTTTTCTATTTCTGAGAGGCATGGTCGTGCCTCTCGCGAAAGAAAGAAAAGAAAAACATGTTTTTTTCGTTTCCTAGAGGCACAACCATGCCTCTCGCGGAAGAAAAAACATGTTTTTTTTGTTTCCGAGTTGCACGGTCGTGCCTCTCGCGAAAGCAAAACCATTCATCTCACGAAAAAAAAAAATTTACGTTTCCGAGAGGCCGTGCCTCTCGTGGAAGCAAATACATGCAACTCGTGAAAGAAAAACCATGCCTCTCACGGAAAAAAATAGAAAAACATTTTTTTTACGTTTCTGAGAGGCACGGCCTTGCCTTTCACGGATGTAAAAAAAGGTGATTTTTTTGCATTTCCCATAGGCACGGCCGTGCCTCTCATGGAAGAAAAAAAATATTTTTTTTTACATTTTCGAGAGGCACGAAGCAAAAAAGATATGTTTTTTTAGAGGAATAAATTTATTTTTTTCAAAAAGTTAAGAAAGTCCGGTGAAAAACCGAAAATCCAGATAAAAAATTCCCGGAGGGAGCATCATGTGGCGTGGTCTCATCTCGCCCCAAGTGTCTTTTAGGGGGCTCCTGAGTTAGCGCTCCTCAACTGGTTGCTCTTGGGAGAAGGCGACTTTGTTTTTTAGTTCTCACCGAGAAACCCACGGTCACTGAAGAAAATTATCCCATTAATTGGTCCCCATCTTCTGGGCCGTGTTCCTGTGTGCGTTGCACTTCCCCGGTTAATTGATTGATGATGAATCTATATCTATATCTATATCTATACCTACTATTAAAGCAAGGTGATATTCTTAGTTTTGTCCCGCAATTGATTTTTTTTTCTACCATTAGTTTTGGTCACGTGCGAGATGGCGATGTGGTACTAAAGTCACGTACGAGGTGACGAGGTGGTACTAAAGGGCACCGTGCACTATTTGCAAAAAGCCCCTTATGGTTTTAACTAATTAACCCGCAGTCCAACATATAAGTGCAAAAAAAAGTGTTCCATATTTCAGATTCGTGACGCGTCCTCCACGCCGCCCGTACTGGGCTTCATATGCTGATAGGCTTTCTCCTTGCCTTCCTAGGATCATGCCGAAAAAATTATATGACTTGGCTAAGTAATAATACCACATCGTTTCTTTACACCTAATCTGACTGGTTCATATAGGTAGACGTTGATGATTCAACAAGCGACCACAGAAATCAGGACACAGAGATGAGGATAATCACAAGGGAAGGATTCGGTCTATCAAATAATCGATCAAAGAAAAGCAGATTGCAACACCACGAAATCGAAGAAATCGAATAGGTGGGGCATCAAATCACACGACGGGAGGAGCAAACTAGGCCGGGGACGGTCGAGGACAGCAGAATCCGGACGGAGGAGTCGCAGACGAGGCCGAGGGCGGTCGAGGGTGTCCGGATCCGGACGGATCCGGTCCAGTGGAGGCAGATCCGTCGGCGGCGCATCAATCAGGCGACTGGAGGAGAATATGAGGTCGAGGACGGTCGAGGGCAGCCGGATCCGGACGGATCTGGTCCGGTGGAGGCAGATCCGGCGGCGGCTGGATTTGGTAGGAGCGGCAGCGTCCTGCGTTCAGCAGCAAACAAGAGAGAGACAGATGTTAGGGGAAGGAGAACCACAGGGAAAAGAAGGAAGGAGAGGGAGACAGCGTAGCAGCATGGCCGGCGACGGGGACGGGGAACTCCTCGAGGGCAGTTGCTTGGGGACGAGCCGGGATATGGAGGAGGCGCTGGGTGAGGGAGAAGGAGAGACGAGATGTGGATGGATCAGTCTCCTCGCTCTAGGGGTTAACGGGGGTAGTTGGGCTGATCCATCTAGAAAGTTTAGACTGGGCCGATGGTTTTGGGCTGGTTGGACTCCATCTCTCTTTGTTATCTTCTTTTAATTAAACATAAATAAACTTTGATGAGTAAAATAAATAAAGATAGAAAAGGGATTTGGTGTTGCGCTGGTTAGATTCCCTTCCTCCATTTTTTTAATTAACCAGAACCTTTTTTTCTCAAAAAAAAACAGAACCTTTTTTTTGAGAAATTAAACAGAAACTTGAATAAAATAAAGATAGAGAAGGGATTTAGACCAACATAGTTATTTCTCTAGGATCGGAGAAATATGGGGAATTTAAATAAAGTGCTTTGGGGACTTTAACAAACTTCATATTTCATAATTGACACATAAGTTTTCCCGTTGCAACGCACGGACCTATGTGCTAGTCATCTAAAAAAATGATTGATGATGTATAAACCTCAAAAAAGAAAAGATTGATCAATGACTTTCTTAGACTACGCACAGTGAGAGTAACATATTTAGGCAAAATAGATGATGTGGCAAGTAATTAATGAAGAAAGAAAGACGTGTAGTAACACTAGCTAGTTATTGTAATATCACACATATCAAGACAAGATGAGTATTGTCGGAGTAACGGGCCACGGGTAGGCTCATCCGAATCCCTGGATTTATCAAGACTTTGGGCCAGCTCCGCCTAGCTGGACCCTAGGCTGAAGCTCCGCCCTCAGGGAGCCGGCTAGCTCAGCGGCCGGATGCCAGAGGGCGGCTGACCCAAGCCTACGACGATCCGAGTGACCGACTCCTGCTGGCCGGCCTCCAGAGAGGGCGGCGTCAGGCAGGCGGCCGCCTCACGACTCTGGTGCGGCCGAGCCCCCCATCGAGAGTACAAGATAGAGCGTGGCTACAGTGAAGCCCATCCCCTCCGATGCTCGGGACAGGCGTGGCTACAATGCTCCGTACAGGCGGAGATCTCCACACAACGGGGCACTGTGCCATGTCTCCCTTGACGTCACTCCGAGCAGGCGGAGTCCTGTTCCCCATGACGGCCTGTCGGTACGGCCTGCAGGTGGCGGGCCCTATCGGGCAGTGACCCTGTAGAAGGCGGCGGAAGCTCAACCAGGCGGATTCAGAAGAGGCCGGCCTCCAGCAGGCGGCCGTCCCTTGCCCCGAGGCAAGCATGCCATTAAGCTGACAAGACCAGGTGTGGCTACAGTGTCATCCCACCAGGCGGCGGGACTGTAGCCACACTAAGATGACCAAGCCCCCGTCATCAACGACATGGCTACAGTAAGCAGCCACCAACCAGCCGGCAGGGCCCACCAAGCAGCGGGCCCTAACGGTCGGCGGAGAAGCCGGAGGCTGGAGACACTGACAGCCGGGCCCAGCACCCGGACGGATTACCATTGTACCCCTGGGTGTAGGCCTATATAAGCCCCCTAGGCCACCCATGCAAAGGGTTCCAACCCTGATAGAACTAGCCAGTTACCTAGAGCAGGGAAGAGCTAGCCTTGCCTTCTCCTACCTCTGGACACAGCTCAAGGAGCAACTTGTAGCACTAGTGCCTTAGTGATCATGCGGAGACCCCGCAGAGCAGGAGTAGGGGTATTATCTCCACGGAGAGCCCCCAAACTGGGTAAAGTTCGCCGGTGTACGTGTCTACGTCTTATCCCGCTTCCAGGCACCGACGACGTTCTACTCGCCCCCATCATGATAAACCATCCTTTGGCATATGTCGTACCCAACCCCCGACATTTGGCGCCCACCGTGAGGCTAGGTGCACCGTCTCCCGAAGATCTGCTCTGGACGGGAACCCTGTTCCTTCCTGGCGAGCGAAGCCAGCCCAGCACGCCTGACGGCGTCAGCTCTGACGCGCTGCATGGAGCGGAGATCGCATGCTCGGCGAGCTGCCTCGCCGACCTTGTCGGCGAGATCGACCTCTCCGACGAGCCGGCCTCCAACGCGGGCACCAGCTGCCCTGAGAGCCGCCTCGTCAGCCTCCTCGACGAGCTCCATGTCGCCAGCGAGCCTGCTGCGGACCTGGAGTCCGTCGGCTCCACCGATCTGATGATCGTCGACTCCGACACGGCGTCGCTCGACGCGTTCCCCACCAACATGGTGATCTATGACGTGCCGCCTCCTCGCGAGCACAGTGGCAGGAGCACCGTCATGGAGGTGCTCGTCATCAACAGCGGAGAGCACTCAGACGAGCGTCCTCAAGACCCCCTCGATGCAGCTCTGCGCGATCTCACGGCGCCCATTCCCGAGGGCGCGGACGCTGAGGTGCTGGAGGCACGCCGCCTCCAGCTTCTCGATAATGGTGGCCGCCTGGCCAGTATGCGCCGACTTTCGGACGCCTACCGACGCGAGATGGACCGGGCCGTATGCGGCACGCCGGCTCCTGAGGGGCCTGGCCACCTCGGCATAGTTCGGCAGCGTGGCGTGACCATCGCTAGCATGTTCGGGGTGGAGCGCCCCGTCTACGCCACGCCTGTAGAGAACATCCAGGCCGCCCAGGCGGTGACGGATGAGTTGGACAAATACGACAACGACAAGCGCCGCCACATGACGGAGCGTGTCCAGTAGCTCCTCGACGCGGCAGCCGCGTAGCACGAGGCCGCCGCCGCGCTGAAGCCCCAGCCCGACGAAACAACGAGCCGCCCCCACGCCAAGATCATGGGGCGACATCCCGGACGCCGACCTGATGCGCCCGTGGAGGAAAGGGCAATGAGCCGGCTGCCAGCCGCAGCCGGACGCGCCTCTTCATCGAGCGGGACGAGGACGGCCGCCGTTGTGCAGTAGAGCGGCGAGGCGACCAGCCGCCTCCCCCGCCTCGTGGAGCGAGATACCCCACTCCGCCTCCTGTCACGCATCCGACACTTGGCAACCTCCTTGGCCGCCAAGAGGGGGTCGGAGAGAACGATGCCCACCATCGGATCGATCGTCTCAACCGATCCCTGGCGCTAGAAGAAGAAGATGCGCTGGGCCCGCCCTGTTTCGGCCCCCGAATCCGAGATGCGCCCTTCCCCAAAGGGTTCACCCTCCCGCGAGACACGCCCAAGTACACCGGCTCCGTGAAGCCGGAGGACTGGCTAGTCGATTACTCCACGGCCGTCAGTATAGCGAACGGCAACAAGCGCGTTGCCATGAAATACGTCCCGCTCATGCTTCAAGGCACTGCTCGGACGTGGCTCAACAGCCTGAAGCCCCGCAGCATTAAGAGCTGGGTTGATTTCACTGAGGTCTTCATCCGCAACTTCACCAGCACCTACAAGCGGGCTCCCAAGCCCCGACAGCTTTCCTTGTGCGTCCAAGGGCCCACGGAGTCGACTCGCGACTACCTCACGCGCTGGACCGAGCTGCGCAACTCCTGCGAGGGCGTGCACGAGGTGCAGGCCATCGAGTACTTCACCGCCGGGTGCAGAGAGGGCACCCTCCTCAAGCATCGACTCCTCTACGATGAGCCCGAGACCCTCGACGAGCTGCTGATCATCGCCGACAAGCACGCCACGGCCGACTCCTCCATGAAGGCAGAGATTTTAGTCGATGCATCTGGCAAGGTAGCGCCTCAAGCACCTCGGACTCCGGCTGGTTAGACCAGTCGGAGACACCCCCCAAACGACAACAAGCGGAAGGTCACCCAGCCGGCTTCCAACAGCCGGCAGGTGGCGACAGTCGACGATCAGCAGCCAGAGGGACAGCCGGCGCCCAAGCGTCAGAAGGGCGGCAAGCCCAACTGGCTGCCCGCCTTCTCGTACGAACAGACCCTTGACGCCCCTTGCAAGTTTCACAGTGGCGCGAAGCCGTCCAATCATACCACCCGGAAGTGTCACTGGCTCACCAGGATTGCTAAGGGAGATGGCCTCCTACCTCCTCCGCCTGCCGGTCCGCCGCCTCCTCCGCCCCAGCAGCCGGCGGCCCGACCAGTCGGCGCCATTCAAGATGAGTATCCCGCAGAGCATGGAGCCTATGTTGTGTTCACCAGTGTGGCCGATGATAGGCACAACAGATGGCAACAACAGCAAGTGGTGCATGCAGTGGCCTCGAGCACCCCAGAGTTCATGCACTGGTCAGAAAAGCCCATCAGTTGGAGCAGGGCAGACCACCCGGAAGTGATGCCGTCCCCGGTTCCTATGCCTAAGTCCTAGATGCAACCCTTGCAACGGAGAGGCGGGCGGCTCGCTTCTCCAGGATCCTGATAGACGGCGGCAGCAGCATAAACATCCTGTACCGTGACACAATGGAGAAGTTGGGAATCAAACAGAAGCAGCTCCTCCCCAGTCGGACTGTATTCCATGGCATAGTCCCTGGCCTTTCCTGCTCACCAATCGGCAAGACTCAGATCGATGTTCTCTTTGGAGAAAAGAATCATTTCTGCCGAGAGCCAGTTTGGTTTGAGGTGGTGGACCTGAAGAGCCCTTACCATGCGCTGCTTGGCCGGCCTGCCCTGGCCAAGTTCATGGTGGTCCCACACTACGCCTACCTCAAGATGAAGATGCCAAGTACCAAGGGAATCCTAACTGTAGTCAGAGACTACAAGAAGTCGGCCACCTGCGCCGCGGACAGTAGCCGGCTGGCCGAGTCCCTCGTGATCGCAGCCGAGAAACGGCTCCTAGAGCGGGTGGTGGCAATGGCAGGCAAGTAGCCGGAAATGTCACCCACCCCCAAGGAGTCGGATGTAGAGGGCTCGTTCAAGCCAGCGAAGGAAACAAAGAAGATACCCTTGGACCCGGAGCACCCGGAGAGGCATGTTGTCGTAGGTGTGAACCTAGACAGCAAATAGGAAAGCAAGCTCATCGATTTCCTCTGTGAGAATCGGGACATATTTGCATGGTCTCCCAAAGACATGGCAGGTGTTTCGACGGATTTCGCCAAGCACAAGTTACATGTCCGACCTGACGTCAAGCCGGTCAGGCAGCCCTTGCGCCGCCTGTCGGAAGAGAAGAGGAGAGTTGTTGGAGAAGAGATAGCCCGGCTTCTGGCAGCCGGATTTATCATGGAGGTGTTTTTCCCAGAATGGCTAGACAACCCAGTCCTAGTACTGAAGAAAAACAAGCAGTGGCGTATGTGCATTGACTATACAAGCCTCAACAAGGCCTGCCCTAAAGATCTGTTTGCTCTGCCAAGGATTGACCAAGTAATAGACTCCACAGCCGGATGCGAGCTGTTGAGTTTCTTGGATGCTTACTCAGGTTACCACCAGATAAAGCTGAACCCGGCCGATAGGCTGAAGACCGCCTTCATCACACCATATGGAGCCTTCTGCTACCTGACGATGATGTTCGGCTTGCACAATGTCGGCGCCACCTTTCAGCGATGCATGCAGAAGTGTCTCCTCAAGCAGCTCGGCAGAAATGCCCATATCTATGTGAATGATGTGGTGGTGAAGACGGAGAAGCGTGGCACTCTTCTAGAAGATCTCAAGGAAACCTTTGAGAACCTGCGCCGATTCCAGATCAAGCTCAACCCAGAGAAATGCGTCTTTGGAGTGCCAGCCGGCCAGCTTCTCGGCTTCCTGGTCTCAGAGCGCGGCATAGAGTGCAACCATGTGAAGATCAAGGCAATTCAGACTGCTGGACGTGCATAAATTCACCGGCTGCTTGGCGTCAGTCAGCCGTTTCATCAGCCGGCTGGGCGAGAAGGCCCTTCCCCTGTACCAACTCATGAAGAAGACCACTTTTTTCGAGTGGAACGATAAGGCGGACGAGGCATTTCTCCAACTCAAGAAGATGTTGGCAACCCCACCTATCCTGGCGGCTCCGATTGAGAAGGAGCCCATGCTCCTCTACATTGCAGCCACCAGTCGGGTTGTCAGCATAGCCATGGTGGTAGAGCGCAAGGAGAAGGACAGAGCATTGCCGGTCCAGAGACTGGTGTATTACTTGAGCGAAGTACTGTCCGCCTCCAAGAAAAACTACCCACACTATCAGAAGATGTGTTACAGCGTGCATTTTGCCGCTAAGAAGCTGAAGCCTTACTTTCAAGAGCACCCGATAACCATCGTCTGCACGGCTCCGCTTGCTGAGATCATTGGGAGCCGAGACGCCTCTGGCCGAGTGGCCAAGTGGGCTATTGATCTGGCTCCTTACACCATCTACTACCAGCCTCGCACCGCCATCAACTCACAAGTGCTGGACGACTTCCTCGTCGACTGGGCCGAGACCCAGTATTTGCCGCCTGCACCAGACTCCACTCATTGGCGGATGCATTTTGATGGTTCAAAGATGCGCACTGGTCTGGGAGCCGGCGTCGTCCTCACCTCTCCCAAGGGCGACAAGCTCAAATACGTGTTGCAAGTCCACTTCGCCGCCTCCAACAATGTAGCTGAATAAGAGGCACTCATACACGGGCTCCGGCTTGCCAAGGAACTCGGCATCCGCCGGATCCTGTGCTATGGTGACTCCGACTTGGTGGTCCAGCAGTCGTCAGGCGACTGGGACGCCAAGGATGCAAACATGGCAAGCTACCGCTTCCTCGTGTAGCAACTCAGCGGATACTTTGATGGGTGCGAGTTCCTTCACGTGCCAAGAAATGACAACGAGCAAGCAGATGCCTTGGCACGGATTGGCTCCACCCGACAAGCAATACCAGCCGGCGTCGCCCTACGCCGCCTTCTGAAGCTGTCTCCTGATTCAGACTCCATCTTTGTGCCGGCCCCTCCCGAAGCAGTCGGATCCGACTTGGTGCTCCTAGAGGCCGGCACAAGGATTTCGACAAGCGGCCCAGGGACTGCTGTAGCCGCACCCGGCCCAGGGACTCCAGCAGACAGCCCGGGGACTTCAGCAGTCGGCCCGGGGACTTCTTCAGCACAGCAGGCGGAAGCAGCTGCCAACCCGCCGCTTCCTAGCCCAACCACCCTCATACAAGTTGCAGTAGTGGCAGTCGAAGAAATCGCGACGCCTTCATGGGCTCAGCCAATCCTCAAGTTCTTGGTGAATAAAGAGCTGCCGACCGATGAGATCTCAGCCCGACAAGTGCAAGGCGAGCAGCAGCCTACACCATAGTCAACAGAGAGGTGGTGCGACGAAGTGTCACAGGGGTTTATCAGCGTTGTGTGGAGTCGGACCAAGGCCAGGCAATACTCAGGGATATCCACGAAGGCGAGTGCGGCCACCACGCGGCTTCAAGATCACTTGTGGCCAAAGCTTTCCGCCATGGGTTCTTCTGGCCGACTGCCCTAGAAGAGGCCAAAGAGCTAGTCCAGAAGTGTCAAGGGTGTCAGATGTTCCGTTCCAAGCCACACGTGCCGGCTTCTGCACTCAAGACCATTCCAATAGCCTGGCCCTTTGCTGTTTGGGGGCTGGATATGGTAAGACCATTCAAGACGGCCCGCGGTGGTATGACTCACTTACTTGTTGCTGTGGACAAGTTCACCAAGTGCATAGAGGGAAAACCGATCAAGAAGCTGAATGGGCCGACTACCGTGACCTTTATCGCCGACATCACAACGCGATACGGCATACCACACAGCATCATCACCGATAACGGCCCAACTTCGCCAAAGAAGCTTTGGCTCGTTTCTGTGCAACACAGGGCATCCGCCTAGACTTAGCGTTCGTTGCCCACCACAGTCAAATGGCCAAGTGGAGCGTGCAAACGGCCTCATTCTGTCCGGCCTCAAGCCCCGACTGGTCGAGCCTCTGGAGCGTTCGGCCGGCTGCTGGCTCGACGAGTTGCCGGCCGTCCTCTGGAGTTTGCGCACAACTCCGAACAAGTCAACCGGCTTCACGCCCTTCTTCCTCGTCTACGGTGCCGAAGCTGTCATCCCGACAGATATCGAATTCGACTCCCCAAGAGTCACCATGTACACCGAGGCAGACGCCAAGGAGGCGCGAGCAGACGGCATCGACTTGTTGGAGGAGGGCCGGCTGCTGGCACTCAGCCGGTCGGCCATCTACCAGCAGAGTCTGCGCCGATACTACAGTCTCAAGGTGAAGCCAAGATCCTTCCTGGAGGGAGACCTTGTGCTCCGGCTGATCCAGCAAACAGCCGGACAGCACAAGCTCTCGGCACCTTGGGAAGGCCCTTTCATCATCAGTAAGGTGCTGGGCAACGATGCCTACTATCTGATCGATACCCAGAAGCCCAGAGCACGCAAGAAAGATGATTCAGGCAAAGAGACGGAGAGGCCATGGAACGCAAACCTCCTCCGAAGGTTTTACAGTTGAAAGCAGTATGTATCACGCTACCTTTTGTACTATGTATAAAGACTCCGAGTCCTCCGAGAAGAGCTCGGGGACTGCCCTCTTTTATCTATATGATAAGCGTTATATGCCTATGAGAAGGTGTAGTTTTATTTTTTCCTCCTGGCACCGGGTTCGACCAGTCGGATCGTAGCCTCGCCGCCTTCTACAATATGCCGCCTCCTGCAGCCAGACAAGTAGTGTGCCGGCACCAAAAACTTCCGTTGTCAGAAGTCACAGCTCGCAGAGCGACTGTATGGCGGGCAAGGGTTGCAAAACAGTGCCCCACACGAAAAGATGACTGATGACCCACAAGTATAGGGGATCTATCGTAGTCCTTTCGATAAGTAAGAGTGTCGAACCCAATGAGGAGCAGAAGGAAATGATAAGCGGTTTTCAGCAAGGGTATTCTCTGCAAGTGCTGAAATAAGTGGTAACAGATAGTTTTGTGATAAGATAAATTGTAACGAGCAACAAGTAACAAAAGTAAATAAAGTGCAGCAAGGTGGCCCAATCCTTTTTGTAGCAAAGGACAAGCCTGGACAAACTTTTATAATATGAAAAGTGCTCCCGAGGACACATGGGAATATCGTCAAGCTAGTTTTCGTCACGCTCATATGATTCGCGTTCGGTACTTTGATAATTTGATATGTGGGTGGACCGGTGCTTGGGTACTGCCCTTACTTGGACAAACATCCCACTTATGATTAACCTCTATTGCAAGCATCCGCAACTACAACAAAAGTATTAAGGTAAACCTAACCATAGCATGAAACATATGGATCTAAATCAGCCCCTTACGAAGCAACGCATAAACTAGGGTTTAAGCTTCTGTCACTCTAGCAACCCATCATCTACTTATTACTTCCCAATGCCTTCCTCTAGGCCCAAATAATCTTGAAGTGTTATGTAGTCGACGTTCACATAACACCACTAGTTGATGAGACAACATACATCTCATCAAAATATCGAACGAGTACCAAATTCACATGACTACTAATAGCAAGACTTCTCCCTTGTCCTCAGGAACAAACGTAATTACTCAGAAAGCATACTCATGTTCATAATCAGAGGGGTAATAAAGTGCATAAAGGATCTGAACATATGATCATCCACCAAATAAACCAACTAGCATCAACTACAAGGAGTAATCAACACTACTAGCAAACTACTAGCACCAATCCCGGACTTGGAGACAAGAATTGGATACAAGAGATGAACTAGGGTTTGGAGATGAGATGGTGCTGGTGAAGATGTTGATGGAGATTGCCCTCTCCCGATGAGAGGAGCATTGGTGATGACGATGGTGATGATTTTACCCTCCTGGAGGGAATTGTCCCCGGCAGAACAGCTCTGCCAGAGCCCTAGATTGGTTCCGCCAACGTTCCGCCTCGTGGCGGCGGAGTCTTGTCCCGAAAGGTTGCCTTCTATTTTTTTGTCATCGCAAGACTTCATATAGGAGAAGATGGGCGTCGGAGAGCCACCAGGGGGCCCACGAGGTAGGGGGGCGCGCCCAGGGGGGCGCCCCCCACCCTCGTGAGCAGGGTGTGAGCCCCCTGGCCTTCATCTTTGGCGATGATTTTTATTTATTTATTTTAAGGTATTCCGTGGAGTTTCAGGACTTTTGGAGTTGCGTAGAATAGGCCTCCAATATTTGCTCCATTTCCAGGCCAGAATTCTAGCTGTCGGCATTCTCCCTCTGCATATAAACCTTGTAAAATAAGAGAGTATAGCCATAAGTATTGTGATATAACGTGAAATAACAGCTCATAATGCAATAAATATTGTCATAAAAGCATGATGCAAAATGGACGTATCAACTCCCCCAAGCTTAGACCTCGCTTGTCCTCAAGCGAAAAGCCGATAACAATAAATATGTCCTCATGTTTAGAGGTAGAGGCATCGATAAAAATAAAATACAGACATGAAGGCATCATGATTATTTTATAACAGTAACATATATAGATTTTGTCATATGATTACTCATGTTCAAGTGATGATCTTTTCACAAAGCCAAAGCATGAATCAGAAACCTTATTGAGCACCAACAAATTATACCCTTAGTCATTGAAGCAATTGCAATTTATCATAACATCGGAAAGAGTCTATGTCAGAGCTCAAAAGCAAGTCTACATACTCAACTATCATTTAGTCCTCCATAATTGCTAACACTCACGCGATACTTGTGGTTATGGAGTTTTAATCGGACACAGAGAAAGATAGGGGCTTATAGTTTTGCCCCACGACCTTTTACCTCAAGGGTAATGTCAAGTATAATAATTCATGCTCCCCTACATCCAATTAGATATATATATATATATATATATATATATATATATATATATATATATATCATACTCTTTCCAACATGCTGAGCTTGCCAAAGGATAAAATGAAAAAAGAAAGGTGAAGATCACCGTGACTCTTGCATAAGGTAGAGAATAATAATTAAAGATAGGCCCTTCGCAGAGGGAAGCAGAGGTTGTCATGCGCGTTTAGGGTTGATGCACAAAATCTTAATGCAAAAGAACATCACTTTATATTGCCCCTTGTATGTGAACCTTTATTATGCAGTTTGTCGCTTTTATTGCGTCCACAACAAGTTCGTACAAAGCTTATTTCTCTGCACTAATAAGTCATGCATATTTAGAGAGCAATTTTTATTGCCTGCACTGATGACAACTTACTTGAAGGATCTTACTCAATCCATAGTAGATATGGTGGACTCTCATGGCAAAACTGGTTTAAGGGTATTTGGAAGCACAAGTAGTATTTCTACTTGGTGCTGAGAATTTGGCTAGCAAGAGGGGGAAAGGCAAGCTCAACACGTTAGAGGATCCATGACAACATACTTTATCTCAGATATAAGAAAACATAACTCATTATGTTGTCTACCTTGCCCAACCTCAACTCTTTAGCATGTCATATTTTAATGAGTGCTCCCAATCATAAAAGATGTCAATGATAATATATCTATATGTGAAACCTCTCTTTCCTTATTACTTCCTATTAATTGCAGCAATGACCAAAGCTATAATTGCCAACTCCCAACAACTTTTAATCATCATACTCTTTCTATGTGAAGTCATTACTTTCACTAAGATCAATATGAACTCTTTGATTCTTTTTATTCTTTTCTTCTATTCACCCAAGATCATGGCAAAATAATCAAGCCCTTGACTCAACACTAATCTTTATTATATAGCTCACGGACTCGATTACAAAGAGGGATCGTAAAGCAAAACTCAAAACTAGATCATGCCATGACTTTATTCTACTAAATCAAGATACTACTAATAGGATCGAACTAAGAAAAACGGTAAAGATAGGAGTTGTGATGGTGATACGATACCAGGGCACCTCTCCCAAGCTTGACAGTTGCCAAGGGGAGTGCCCATACCCATGTGATTATGTCTCCTTCTTTGTTGTTGGCGGTGGAGGTGTTGTTGATGATGCAAGCTTGTCGTCCACCTCCCATGGCATAGGCTCACCATCATAGAAGAATGATCGAGTCTCCGGAATCCTCAAATCTGCAGCCAAACTCATCCTTTTGAATCTATATTCATACTCACAGTTTTGGTTTTGCAGATCATAGATTTGGGCTTGGAGGTGCTTGATCTTCTCATGTAGCTTGAAGATGGCCTCCTCGGTCTTCTTGGCATCCAGCTCATAGTTGTTGGTGAACTCCACGAGCATCTTGTGGGTAGCGTTGATTCCACGCTCCACCATCCCCTGGCACTTGAAAACTTATTGCTCCATTGCTTAGAGCCTCAACTCCACGCTTCCGGTTCCCTTTGGTCCCTCAACATCGCGGATGTGCAGCAACCCATCACGCATCTCAATGGTTTGAGGGTGTCGCAGCACCTCCGCGAGGTAAGGGTTGATCACCTTCTCGAAGAACTGGTCCTTGGAAGTGTTGGGGAACGTTGCAGAAAACAAAATTTTCCTACTCGTTTCACCAAGATCATCTAGGAGTTCATCTAGCAACGAGTGATTAGATGCATCTACATACCTTTGTAGATCGCGCACGGAAGCGTTCAAAAGAACGGTGATGATGTAGTCGTACTCGACGTGATCCAAATCACCGATGACCAGCGCCGAACGGACGGCACCTCCGCGTTCAACACACGTACGGGACGGGAGACGTCTCCTCCTTCTTGATCCAGCAAGGGGGAAGGAGAGGTTGATGAAGATCCAGCAGCACGACGGCGTGGTGGTGGATGCAGGGCGTCACAGCAGCAGGGCTTCGCCGAGACTACGAGGGAGAGACGTAACGGGGGGAGATGGAGGCGCCAGGGGCTGGTGTGAAATCCCTCCTCTCCCCCCCACTATATATAGGGGTGCCAAGGGGGGGCGCCGGCCCTAGTAGATGAGATCTACTAGGGGGGGCGGCGGCCAAGGGGAGGTTTCCCTCCCCCCAAGGCACCTAGGGGTGCCTTCCACCACATGGACTCTTCCATGGTGGAAACCCTAGGCGCATGGGCCTATAGGGGCTGGTGCCCTTGGCCCATCTAGGCCAAGGCGCACCCCCTACAGCCCATGTGGCCCCCCGGGACAGGTGGCCCCACCCGGTGGACCCCCGGGACCCTTCCGGTGGTCCCGGTACAATACCGATAACCCCGAAACTTGTCCCGATGCCCGAAATAGCACTTCCTATATATAATTCTTTACCTCCGGACCATTCCGGAACTCCTCGTGACGTCCGGGATCTCATCCGGGACTCCGAACAACATTCGGGTTTCTGCATATACATATCTTCATAACCCTAGCGTCACCGAACCTTAAGTGTGTAGACCCTACGGGTTCGGGAGACAAGCAGACATGACCGAGACGACTCTCCGGTCAATAACCAACAGCGGGATCTGGATACCCATGTTGGCTCCCACATGCTCCACGATGATCTCATCGGATGAACCACGATGTCGAGGATTCAATCAATCCCGTACGCTATTCCCTTTGTCTATCGATATGTTACTTGCCCGAGATTCGATCGTCGGTATCCCAATACCTCGTTCAATCTCGTTACCGGCAAGTCACTTTACTCGTACCGTAATGCATGATCCCGTGACCAGACACTTGGTCACTCTGAGCTCATTATGATGATGCATTACCGAGTGGGCCCAGTGATACCTCTCCGTCATACGGAGTGACAAATCCCAGTCTTGATCCATGTCACCCAACAGACACTTTCGGAGATACCCGTAGTCTACCTTTATAGTCACCCAGTTACGTTGTGACGTTTGGCATACCCAAAGCACTCCTACGGTATCCGGGAGTTACACGATCTCATGGTCTAAGGAAAAGATACTTTGACATTGGAAAACTCTAGCAAACGAACTATACGATCTTGTGCTATGTTTAGGATTGGGTCTTGTCCATCACATCATTCTCCCAATGATGTGATCTCGTTATCAATGACATCCAGTGTCCATAGTCAGGAAACCATGACTATCTGTTGATCAACGAGCTAGTCAACTAGAGGCTCACTAGGGACATGTTGGTGTCTGTTATTCACACATGTATTACGATTTCCGGATAACACAATTATAGCATGAATAAAGACAATTATCATGAACAAGGAAATATAATAATAATGCTTTTATTATTGCCTCTAGGGCATATTTCCAACAGTCTCCCACTTGCACTAGAGTCAATAATCTAGTTACATTGTGATGAATCGAACACCCATGGAATTCTGGTGTTGATCATGTTTTGCTCTAGGGAGAGGTTTAGTCAACGGATCTGCTATATTCAGGTCCGTATGTACTTTACAAATCTCTATGTCTCCATCTTGAACATTTTCACGAATGGAGTTGAAGCGACGCTTGATGTGCCTTGTCTTCTTGTGAAACCTGGGCTCCTTGGCAAGTGCAATAGCTCCAGTGTTGTCACAGAAGAGCTTGATCGGCCCCGACGCATTGGGTATGACTCCTAGGTCGGTGATGAACTCCTTCACCCATATTGCTTCATGTGCTGCCTCCGAGGCTGCCATGTACTCCGCTTCACATGTAGATCCCGCCACGACGCTTTGCTTGCAACTGCACCAGCTTACTGCCCCACCATTCAAAATATACACGTATCCGGTTTGTGACTTAGAGTCATCCAGATCTGTGTCGAAGCTAGCGTCGACGTAACCCTTTACGACGAGCTCTTCGTCACCTCCATAAACGAGAAACATTTCCTTAGTCCTTTTCAGGTACTTCAGGATATTCTTGACCGCTGTCCAGTGTTCCTTGCCGGGATTACTTTGGTACCTTCCTACCAAACTGACGGCAAGGTTAACATCAGGTCTGGTACACAGCATGGCATACATAATAGAACCTATGGCTGAGGCATAGGGGATGACGCTCATCTCTTCTATATCTTCTGCCGTGGTCGGACATTGAGCTGAGCTCAATTTCATACCTTGTAACACAGGCAAGAACCCCTTCTTGGATTGATCCATATTGAACTTCTTCAATATCTTATCAAGGTATGTGCTTTGTGAAAGACCTATGAGGCGTCTCGATCTATCTCTATAGATTTTGATGCCTAATATATAAGCAGCTTCTCCAAGGTCCTTCATTGAAAAACTTTTATTCAAGTAGGCCTTGATGCTGTCCAAGAGTTCTATATCATTTCCCATCAAAAGTATGTCATCTACATATAATATGAGAAATGCTACAGAGCTCCCACTCACTTTCTTGTAAACGCAGGCTTCTCCATAAGTCTGTGTAAACCCAAACGCTTTGATCATCTCATCAAAGCGAATGTTCCAACTCCGAGATGCTTGCACCAGCCCATAAATCGAGCGTTGGAGCTTGCACACTTTGTCAGCATTCTTAGGATCGACAAAACCTTCCGGCTGCATCATATACAATTCTTCCTTAAGGAAACCATTAAGGAATGCCGTTTTGACGTCCATTTGCCATATTTCGTAATCATAGAATGCGGCAATTGCTAACATGATTCGGACGGACTTCAGCTTCGCTACCGGTGAGAAAGTCTCATCGTAGTCAACCCCTTGAACTTGTCGATAACCCTTAGCGACAAGCCGAGCTTTATAGATGGTCACATTACCATCCGCGTCTGTCTTCCTCTTAAAGATCCATTTATTTTCTATGGCTCGCCGCTCAACGGGCAAGTCAGTCAAAGTCCATACTTTGTTTTCATACATGGATCCTATCTCGGATTTCATGGCTTCTAGCCATTTGTCGGAATCCGGGCCCGCCATCGCTTCTTCATAGTTCGAAGGTTCACCGTTGTCTAACAGCATGATTTCCAAGACAGGGTTGCCGTACCACTCTGGTGCGGAACGTGTCCTTGTGGACCTTCGAATTTCAGTAGGGGCTTGATCAGAAGTATCTTGATCATTGTCATTAACTTCCTCTCTAGTCGGTGCAGGCACCTCAGGAACATTTTCTTGAGTTGCGCCATTTTCCGGTTCAAGAGGTAATACTTCATCAAGCTCTACTTTCCTCCCACTTACTTCTTTCGAGAGAAACTCTTTCTCCAGAAAGGACCCATTCTTGGCAACAAAGATCTTGCCTTCGGATCTGAGGTAGAAGGTGTACCCAATAGTTTCTTTTGGGTATCCTATGAAGACGCATTTTTCCGACTTGGGTTCGAGCTTTTCAGGTTGAAGTTTCTTGACATAAGCATCGCATCCCCAAACTTTTAGAAACGACAGCTTAGGTTTCTTCCCAAACCATAATTCATACGGTGTCGTCTCAACGGATTTCGACGGAGCCCTATTTAAAGTGAATGCGGCAGTCTCTAAAGCATAGCCCCAAAAGGATAGCGGTAAATCGGTAAGAGACATCATAGATCGCACCATATCTAATAGAGTGCGATTACGACGTTCGGACACACCATTACGCTGAGGTGTTCCAGGCGGCGTGAGTTGTGAAACTATTCCACATTTTCTTAAGTGTGTGCCAAACTCGTGACTCAAGTATTCTCCTCCACGATCTGATCGTAGAAACTTGATTTTCCTGTCACGTTGATTTTCAACCTCACTCTGAAATTCCTTGAACTTTTCAAAGGTTTCAGACTTGTGTTTCATTAAGTAGATATACCCATACCTACTTAAATCATCAGTGAGGGTGAGAACATAACGATAGCCACCGCGAGCCTCAACACTCATTGGACCGCACACATCAGTATGTATGATTTCCAATAAGTCGGTTGCTCGCTCCATTGTTCCTGAGAACGGAGTCTTGGTCATTTTACCCATAAGGCATGGTTCGCATGTGTCAAATGATTCATAATCAAGAGACTCTAAAAGTCCATCAGCATGGAGCTTCTTCATGCGTTTGACACCTATGTGACCAAGGCGGCAGTGCCACAAGTATGTGGGACTATCATTATCAACCTTACTTCTTTTGGTACTCACATTATGAACATGTGTAGCATCACGTTCGAGATTCATAAAGAATAAACCATTCACCATAGGAGCATGACCATAAAACATATCTCTCATAAAAATGGAACAACCATTATTCTCAGATTTAAAAGAGTAGCCATCTCGAATTAAACGAGATCCCGATACAATGTTCATGCTCAAAGCTGGCACTAAATAACAATTATTAAGGTTTAAAACTAATCCCGAAGGGAGATGCAGAGGTAGCGTGCCGACGGCGACCACATTGACCTTGGAACCATTCCCGACGCGCATCGTCACCTCGTCCTTTGCCAGTTTCCGCTTATTCCGCAGCCCCTGCTTTGAGTTACAAATGTGAGCAACTGCACCGGTATCAAATACCCAGGAGCTACTACGGGCACTAGTAAGGTACACATCAATTACATGTATATCACATATACCTTTTGTTTTGCCGGCCTTCTTATCCGCTAAGTACTTAGGGCAGTTCCGCTTCCAGTGACCGCTTCCCTTGCAATAAAAGCACTCAGTCTCGGGCTTGGGTCCATTCTTTGGCTTCTTCCCGGCAGCTTGCTTGCCGGGCGCGGCAACCTCCTTGCCGTCCTTCTTGAAGTTCTTTTTACCCTTGCCTTTCTTGAACTTAGTGGTTTTATTGACCATCAACACTTGATGTTCCTTCCTGACTTCTACCTCTGCTGATTTCAGCATAGCAAATACTTCAGGAATGGTCTTTTCCATCCCCTGCATATTGAAGTTCATCACAAAGCTCTTGTAGCTTGGTGGAAGCGACTGGAGGATTCTGTCAATGACCGCATCATCCGGGAGATTAACTCCCAGCTGAGTCAAGCGGTTATGCAACCCAGACATAGTGAGTATGTGCTCACTGACAGAACTGTTTTCCTCCATCTTACAGCTGAAGAATTTGTCGGAGACTTCATATCTCTCGACCCGGGCATGAGCTTGGAAAACCATTTTCAGCTCTTCGAACATCTCATATGCTCCATGTCTCTCAAAACGCTTTTGGAGCCCCGGCTCTAGGCTGTAAAGCATGCCGCACTGAACGAGGGAGTAGTCATCGGAACGTGCCTGCCAAGCGTTCATAACATCTTGTTCTGCAGGGAGAACGGGTGCGTCACCAAGCGGTGCTTGTAGGACATAATCTTTCTTGGCAGCTATGAGGATGATCCTCAGGTTCCGGACCCAGTCCGTATAGTTGCTGCCATCGTCTTTCAGCTTGGTTTTCTCTAGGAACGCGTTGAAGTTGAGGACTACGTTGGCCATTTAATCTACAAGACATATTGTAAAATATTTAGACTAAGTTCATGATAATTAAGTTCAACTAATCAAATTATTAATGAACTCCCACTTAGATTAGACATCCCTCCAGTCATCTAAGTATTACATGATCCGAGTTTAACTAGACCGTGTCCGATCATCACGTGAGACGGACTAGTCAACGTCGGTGAACATCTTCATGTTGATCGTATCTTCTATACGACTCATGCTCGACCTTTCGGTCTTCTGTGTTCCGAGGCCATGTCTGTACATGCTAGGCTCGTCAAGTTAACCTAAGTGTTTGCATGTGTAAATCTGTCTTACACCCGTTGTATGTGAACGTCTGAATAAAACACCCGATCATCACGTGGTGTTTTGAAACAGCGAACTGTCGCAACGGTGCACAGTTAGGGGGAACACTTCTTGAATTTATTGTGAGGGATCATCTTATTTACTACCGTCGTTCTAAGTAAACAAGATGCAAAACATGATAAACATCACATGCAATCAAATAATAAACGTGACATGATATGGCCAATATCACATAGCTCCTTTGATCTCCATCTTGGGGCTCCATGATCATCTTGTCACCGGCTTGACACCATGATCTCCATCATCATGATCTCCATCATCGTGTCTCCATGAAGTTGCTCGCCAACTATTACTTCTACTACTATGGCTAACGCGTTTAGCAATAAAGTAAAGTAATTTACATGGCGTTTCTCGATGACACGCAGGTCATAAAAAGAATAAAGACAACTCCTATGGCTCCTGCCGGTTGTCATACTCATCGACATGCAAGTCGTGAATCCTATTACAATAGCATGAACATCTCATACATCACATATAGATCATTCATCATTCATCACAACTTTGGCCATATCATATCACAAACCACTTGCTGCAAAAACAAGTTAGACGTCCTCTAATTGTTGTTGCAAGTTTTACGTGGCTGAATTAGGGTTCTAGCAAGAACGTTTTCTTACCTACGTTAAAGCCACAACGTGATTTGTCAACTTCTATTTACCCTTCATAAGGACCCTGTTCATCGATTCCGCTCCAACTAAAGTGAGAGAGACAGACACCCGCCAGCCACCTTATGCAACTAGTGCATGTTAGTCGGTGGAACCGGTCTCACGTAAGCGTACGTGTAAGGTTGGTCCGGGCCGCTTCATCCCACAATACCGCTGAAGCAAGAAAGGACTAGTAACGGCAAGAAAGTTGACAAATCTACGCCCACAACAAATTGTGTTCTACTCGCGCAAGAAGAACTACGCATAGACCTAGCTCATGATGCCACTGTTGGGGAACGTTGCAGAAAACAAAAATTTTCCTACTCGTTTCACCAAGATCATCTAGGAGTTCATCTAGCAACGAGTGATTAGATGCATCTACATACCTTTGTAGATCGCGCACGGAAGCGTTCAAAAGAACGGTGATGATGTAGTCGTACTCGACGTGATCCAAATCACCGATGACCAGCGCCGAACGGACGGCACCTCCGCGTTCAACACACGTACGGGACGGGAGACGTCTCCTCCTTCTTGATCCAGCAAGGGGGAAGGAGAGGTTGATGAAGATCCAGCAGCACGACGGCGTGGTGGTGGATGCAGGGCGTCACAGCAGCAGGGCTTCGCCGAGACTACGAGGGAGAGACGTAACGGGGGGAGATGGAGGCGCCAGGGGCTGGTGTGAAATCCCTCCTCTCCCCCCACTATATATAGGGGTGCCAGGGGGGGCGCCGGCCCTAGTAGATGAGATCTACTAGGGGGGCGGCGGCCAAGGGGAGGTTTCCCTCCCCCCCAAGGCACCTAGGGGTGCCTTCCACCACATGGACTCTTCCATGGTGGAAACCCTAGGCGCATGGGCCTATAGGGGCTGGTGCCCTTGGCCCATCTAGGCCAAGGCGCACCCCCTACAGCCCATGTGGCCCCCCGGGACAGGTGGCCCCACCCGGTGGACCCCCGGGACCCTTCCGGTGGTCCCGGTACAATACCGATAACCCCGAAACTTGTCCCGATGCCCGAAATAGCACTTCCTATATATAATTCTTTACCTCCGGACCATTCCGGAACTCCTCGTGACGTCCGGGATCTCATCCGGGACTCCGAACAACATTCGGGTTTCTGCATATACATATCTTCATAACCCTAGCGTCACCGAACCTTAAGTGTGTAGACCCTACGGGTTCGGGAGACAAGCAGACATGACCGAGACGACTCTCCGGTCAATAACCAACAGCGGGATCTGGATACCCATGTTGGCTCCCACATGCTCCACGATGATCTCATCGGATGAACCACGATGTCGAGGATTCAATCAATCCCGTACGCTATTCCCTTTGTCTATCGATATGTTACTTGCCCGAGATTCGATCGTCGGTATCCCAATACCTCGTTCAATCTCGTTACCGGCAAGTCACTTTACTCGTACCGTAATGCATGATCCCGTGACCAGACACTTGGTCACTCTGAGCTCATTATGATGATGCATTACCGAGTGGGCCCAGTGATACCTCTCCGTCATACGGAGTGACAAATCCCAGTCTTGATCCATGTCACCCAACAGACACTTTCGGAGATACCCGTAGTCTACCTTTATAGTCACCCAGTTACGTTGTGACGTTTGGCATACCCAAAGCACTCCTACGGTATCCGGGAGTTACACGATCTCATGGTCTAAGGAAAAGATACTTTGACATTGGAAAACTCTAGCAAACGAACTACACGATCTTGTGCTATGTTTAGGATTGGGTCTTGTCCATCACATCATTCTCCCAATGATGTGATCTCGTTATCAATGACATCCAGTGTCCATAGTCAGGAAACCATGACTATCTGTTGATCAACGAGCTAGTCAACTAGAGGCTCACTAGGGACATGTTGGTGTCTGTTATTCACACATGTATTACGATTTCCGGATAACACAATTATAGCATGAATAAAGACAATTATCATGAACAAGGAAATATAATAATAATGCTTTTATTATTGCCTCTAGGGCATATTTCCAACAGGAAGCACTTGGGGTCGTCATGATGATCTAGACCTGTCAGAAAAACAGCTCGAAACAAGAACATGGGAGATTTGCGTGATACGAGAGTCAAAACCTTTGGGAGAATATATAATGAATTTTTACCAACCAAAATACGTATCGTGCAAGGAAACGGAGTCCGGAGGGCACACGCGGTGCTCACGAGGTAGGGGGGCGCGCCCAGGGGGTAGGGCACGCCCTCCTCACCCTCGTGTCCTTCCCGGACTGCCACTTATTTTTCTATTTTTCTAAATATTCCGAAATGGAGAAATATTGCCTTAAAAATTGTTTTGGGGTCGGTTTACTTATCGTACCACAAACCTATTCCTTTTCGGAGTCTGAAGCGGGCTGGAAAGTGTCCCTTATGTATTCCTCCGGGGTTACGGTTTCAATAATATTGGTTTCAACATTTATAGGATTACCTGAGATATAAAGTTTGATTCTTTGACCGTTTACCACCTTCGGGTTTGTGCCTTCGAAGTTGTTGATTTTTATGGCACCGGAACGATAGACTTCCTCGATAACGTAGGGACCTTCCCATTTGGAGAGAAGTTTCCCTGCAAAAAATCTTAAACGAGAGTTGTATAGCAATACATAATCACATACATTAAACTCATGCTTTTGTATCCTTTTGTCATGCCATCTTTTAACTTTTTCTTTAAACAACTTGGCATTTTCATAAGCTTGGGTTCTCCATTCATCAAGTGAGCTAATATCAAATAACCTCTTCTCACCGGCAAGTTTGAAATCATAGTTGAGCTCTTTAATAGCCCAATATGCCTTATGTTCTAGTTCGAGAGGTAAGTGACAAGCTTTTCCATAGACCATTTTGTACGAAGACATACCCATAGGATTTTTATATGCAGTTCTATAGGCCCATAATGCATCATCAAGTTTCTTGGACCAATTCTTTCTAGACCTATTAACAGTCTTTTGCAAAATTAATTTGAGCTCTCTATTTCTCAACTCTACTTGACCACTGGACTATGGGTGATAAGGAGATGCAATCCTATGATTAACGTCATATTTAGCAAGCATCTTACGGAAAGCACCATGAATAAAGTGTGAACCACCATCAGTCATTACATATCTAGGGACTCCAAACCTCGGAAAAATAACTTCCTTAAGCATTTTAATAGAAGTGTTATGATTAGCACTACTAGTTAGAATAGCTTCTACCCACATAGTAACGTAACCAACAGCAACTAAAATATGTGTGTATCCATTAGAGGCAGGAAAAGGTCCCATATAATCAAAGCCCCAAACATCAAATGGTTCAATAACAAGTGAATAATTCATAGGCATTTCTTGACGTCTACAAATATTACCAATTCTTTGACATTCATCGCAAGACAAAACAAACTTACGGGCATCCTTGAAGAGAGTAGGCCAATAAAAACCAGATTGCAATACCTTATGTGCAGTTCTATCTCCAGCATGGTGTCCTCCATAAGCTTCCGAGTGACACTTGCATAGGATATGTTCCTGTTCATGCTCAGGTACACAACGTCTAATGACACCATCTACTCCTTCTTTATAAAGATGTGGGTCATCCCAAAAGTAATGTCGCAAGTCATAGAAAAACTTTTTCTTTTGTTGGTATGTGAAGCTAGGTGGTATAAATTTAGCGACAATATAATTAGCATAATCAGCAAACCATGGAGTGCTACGAGAAGTGCTTATGACATTTAGTTGCTCATCAGGGAAGCTATCATCAATAGGTACGTAGTGGGTCATCAAGAACATTCTCTAACCTAGATAAGTTATCTGCAACGGGGTTCTCAGCTCCTTTTCTATCAACAATATGCAAATCAAATTCTTGCAGCAAGAGAACCCATCTAATGAGTCTAGGTTTTGCATCCTTCTTTTCCATAAGATATTTAATAGCAGCATGATCAGTGTGAATAGTTACTTTAGAATCAACAATATAGGGTCTGAATTTATCACAAGCAAATACAACTGCTAAAAGTTCCTTTTCGATAGTAGCATAGTTTCTTTGAGCATTGTCTAGAGTCTTACTAGCATAATGGATAACATTTAATTTCTTATCAACTCTTTGCCCTAGAACAGCACCTACAGCATAATCACTAGCATCACACATAATTTCAAAGGGTAAATTCCAATCAGGTGGCTGAACAACAGGTGCAGAGACTAATGCTTTCTTAAGTATTTCAAATGCTTCTACACAATCATCATCAAAGACAAATGGTACATCTTTTTGTAATAAATTAGTCAGAGGCCGAGAAATTTTTGAGAAGTCCTTAATGAACCTCCTATAAAATCCGGCGTGACCAAGGAAACTTCTTATACCTTTGATGTCCTTGGGACATGGCATCTTTTCAATAGCATCAGCCTTGGCTTTATCAACTTCAATACCTCTTTCAGAAACTTTGTGCCCCAAGACAATACCTTCATTAACCATAAAGTGGCACTTTTCCCAATTCAAGACAAGATTCGTTTCTTCACATCTCTGCAAAACTCGGTCAAGATTGCTCAAGCAATCATCAAAAGAGGAACCATAAACGGAAAAATCGTCCATGAAAACCTCACAAATTTTTTCACAAAAGTCAGAGAATATAGCCATCATGCATCTTTGGAAGGTAGCAGGTGCATTACATAAACCAAAAGGCATACGTCTATAAGCAAAAGTACCAAAAGGGCATGTAAAAGTAGTCTTTGATTGATCTTTAGCTGACACAGGTATTTGAAAGAAGCCAGAATAACCATCTAGAAAGCAATAATGTGTATGTTTGCATAATCTTTCTAGCATTTGATCAATAAAAGGTAAGGGGTAATGATCTTTCTTAGTAGCCTTATTCAACTTACGGAAATCAATTACCATCCTATAACCTGTGATAATTCTTTGCGGAATCAACTCATCTTTATCATTAGGGACAACAGTAATGCCTCCCTTCTTAGGGACACAACGAACAGGACTTACCCACTGACTATCAGCAACGGGATAAATTATACCTGCCTCCAGAATCTTGAGTATTTCTTTTCTTACCACTTCTTTCATTTTAGGATTCAAACTGGTTTGGCATCCGCTTCCAAATTTATTTTATGTTGACATAGAGTGGGACTAATGCCCTTAAGATCATCAAGTGTATATCCAATAGCGGCACGGTGCTTCTTCAGAGTTTTCAATAATCTTTCTTCTTCATGCTCTGAGAGGTTAGCACTAATAATAACAGGATATATTTTCTTTTCATCAAGATAAGCATATTTAAGATTATCAGGCAACGGTTTAAGCTCAAACACGGGATCACCCTTGGGTGAAGGAGAATCCCCTAGGATTTCAACAGGCAAATTGTATTGCCCTTCTTTCATTCATGAACATATCATTTTCATGGTCTAGCAAATATTGTTCTAAATGATCACTAGGAGGTACGGCAATAGAAGCAAGACCAATAATTTCATCCTTACTAGGCAATTCTTCCTCACGATGTTGTTTACTGAATTTAGAGAAATTAAACTCATGAACCATATCATCCAAGCCAACAGTAACAACATTCTTTTTGCATTCTATCTTAGCCTTAACAGTATTCAAGAAGGGTCTACCAAATATAATGGGACAAAAGCTATCTTGTGGAGAACCAAGAACAAGAAAATCAGCGGGATATTTGGTTTTTCCACACAAGACTTCAACATCTCTAACAATTCCCACTGGAGAAATAGTATCTGTATTAGCAAGTTTAATTGTGACATCAATTTCTTCTAACTCGGCAGGCGCATTATCATGCATAATTTCTCTGTATAAGTCAATGGGTATTGCACTAGCACTAGCACCCATATCACATAAGCCATGATAACAATGGTCTCCTATTTTAACAGAAATAACAGGTACGCCTGTTGGGGATATACATAACAGGTAGGCCCACGAAGGGTCGAAATATCATGAAGCGTGGGGTCCACACAACATGTGGGTCCAGGTCAATTTCATACAGGCACACTGTCCACTCGGACAAGTAGCATACTATCCACTCGACCAAGCAACATACCATCCACTCGGATGACAGTTCACCACTCGACCGTACGACCCACTCGGATATACGAAGACCAGCAGGCAGCAAAGCAGTCGACATCTTTCTAATAGTGAAGGCTTAATAGTGGGCTGTCATTATAGCATTCATACCTCACTTTGTAACATAGGAGGTGAGGGGGTGGCGCACTCTATATAAGCCACCCCCACCACTGGACTATGGGGTTTTTTTTTCTTCCACCTCTCTCTCTTTCTAACCATTAGTCTAAGGACATAGCTTAGGCATGGAGATCCGCTCTCCCCTCTCTCTCAAACACACATTGTAATCTCCGAATACATACTCAGATAAAACAAAGCCTCTCCGGAGCACGAGACGTAGGGTTGTTATCTCCACCGTGAGAGGCCCGAACTCGCTAAAACCACCGTGTCACCCATATGCATCTCGATAGATCATGCTCCTTTATCCTACCCCTCTCTTATTGTCGGAATCGTTACCACGACAGTTGGCGCCCACCGTGGGGCATGGCGTCTATCGAGCCATGATGCATATGGTTCTTTCTTCAATCGCCAGCAACAGACTAATTTCTGGAGGCAACCCAAGCTTTCTTGGAATGATCTCCCGAGATCAAACAATCGCCTTCCAACTTTGACTATTGGAGTCCCGGCCATCACACAAAATACTTCATCATACAAAAGGATCAGGGAGTTGCTCATCTCATCCGGTCCTCTTTACAACCAATCGATGATCTGCTAATTGCTTTTTGTTTCTTTTGCATGTCGCACTTGTGAATGACGGAAGAGGAGAGAGCCACGACAATGGAGGTCCTTGCAGACGCTCAGCCCTAGTGACTCCCCGTTGGCGCCGCGCTGCAGCACGCCATCGTCGCCCTCCTCAAGATCCTCCTCGGCTCAGACGGTGACGGCAAGCAGGTCTCCTCTGCACCGCGCCTGCCTTGGGCGAGTTTCACTCGGACAAAATTTCGTCACATGAATGGGTTCCTCGCCCGACCTCGCAAGCCATGGAAGTCTACGCAATCGTCTCGCTGTCCAGCGACCCGCGCTCGCCACAGCGCGTCACCGCTGACCGCTCCGGCAGCTGCGCCGTCGTCTCACTGTCCGGTGACCCGCGCTCACCGCAGCGCGTCACCGCCCACCGCTCCGGCGGCCAAGCCATCGTCCCGCTGTCCGGTGATCTGCGCTCGCCGCAGCGCGTCGCCGCCGATCGCTTCGGCGGCCGCAGCGCGACCTGAGATGCCATGGTCAGATTCGCCGTCATCGCCAGTGCCGCTGGGTCGGTTGACATGCTGCTCCATGCCCACGAGGTACACATGCTGAACTTCTCCCCGGCACCGCCGACGGTCCCGTTCCCGTAAGTCCATCCCCTACCAGGTACGCAAGTCAATTATAGCAGTTAATTACCAGATTACTTATTACCATAGTTAAGCTAGCCCATGCAAAAACTTCTCGCCCATGACCTTAAATCCTTGGGCCGTTTTCCAATCATTTAATGATCCGATGGGCATGCAAAGGAGTAAGGGGGCATGCAGAGGACCTTAAATGCGCCAGTTTTCTCTGTCCTTGATTGATGACTAACGCGCAGGTTAATCTGTGCATGCATGCACGGCCATCTGTGATCTTCACTCCCTGCAAAATAGCATCCATCCGTGGACACTTTAGTCCAACAAAAAATATTCATGGATGTACCTATACTTGCTAACTTGCAAGGCTTGCTGAGACGAACAAAGTCGCCTGACCGACTCAACGTTTATTCCACTCGGCGGATGGCGTTGCGACTAGATCACAACCCAGTTGTGGTTCACTCGGCCGATTCACCTTTTCACTCGCTGGCTAACGAACAGGTTCACTCGGCTGGTTAGCCCAGTGATAATTTTTGCACTCTGGACTATTAAAGTGCAGGCTACTCGGTTGATTGGCTTCAACATGCAGCCACCAGCGCCATCCGCTTCGTTGTTGTCTCCGGCTTCATCTATGAGGCCGTCGTCGAACCTTCACGCGCAGCCATTGGGGCCGTCTGGCTTTTCGTAGTCTCCAGCCACATCTACAATGTCATCGGTGAACCCCCACATACGGCCCCTCCCTCCGGGGGCTGGCGGCACTCCACTTTGACGATGATGAATCCCGCAGAACAAGTTTCCAGATGCTCGACAGAGGATTAAGGACTTTATCCTCTCGGACCATTTTACAATTTAGCTCACAAATTACTCGACAGTCGCTTAACAGTTTTTTTTCTGTTCGAACCCAGGTTCACTTGGACGGGACTTAAGCTCACTGGAACGCATGTTCGGATGAATTTGCTCGAATGGTTAACAGACCACTGCGGCAGTCGGACACAGACGTTTTAGTCCAGCGGCCACTCGGTGGGAAATGTCCTCACAATTCCTCCATCCAGCGGGTCGCCACTCGGCTGGACGCGTCTACATCATTCGGACGCCCACGCATCGTCACTCCGTGGGATGCGTCTACATCGACTCGGCCGCCCCGCGCGTTGCCACTCGGTTGGTCACCTCATCACCACTCGGCCGCTCCGCGCGTCGCCACTCGGTTGGTCACCTCATCACCACTCGGCCGCCCCGCGCGTCGCCAGTCGGTTGGTCACCTCATCACCACTCGGCCGCTCCGCGCGTCGCCACTCGGTTGGTCACCTCATCACCACTCGGCCGCCCCGCGCGTCGCCAGTCGGTTGGTCACCTCATCACCACTCGGCCGCTCCGCGTGTCGCCACTCGGTTGATCACCTCATCACCACTCGGCCGCTCCGCGCGTCGCCAGTCGGTTGGTCACCTCATCACCACTCGGCCGCTCCGCGCGTCGCCACTCGGTTGGTCACCTCATCACCACTCGGCCGCTCCGCGCGTCGCCAGTCGGTTGGTCACCTCATCACCACTCGGCCGATCCGAGCGTCGCCACTCGGTTGGTCACCTCATCACCACTCGGCCGCGCCGCACGTCGCCACTCGGTTGGTCACCTCATCACCACTCGGCCGCTCCGCGCGTCGCCCTCGGTTGGTCACCTCATCACCACTCGGCCGCGCCGCGCGTCGCCACTCGGTTGGTCACCTCATCACCACTCGGCCGCCCCGCGCGTCGCCACTCGGTTGGTCACCTCATCACCACTCGGCCGCCCCGCGCGTCGCCACTCGGTTGGTCACCTCATCACCACTCGGCCGCCCCGCGCGTCGCGAGTCGGTTGGTCACCTCATCACCACTAGGCCGCTCCGCGCGTCGCCACTCGGTTGGTCACCTCATCACCACTCGGCCGCCCCGCGCGTCGCCACTCGGTTGGTCACCTCATCACCACTCGGCCGCCCCGCGCATCGCCACTCGGTTGGTCACCTCATCACCACTCAGCCGTCCCGCGCGTCGCCACTCGGTTGGTCACTTCACCACTCGGCCGCTCCGCGCGTCGCCACTCGGTTGGTCACCTCATCACCACTCGGCCGCCCCACGCGTCGCCACTCGGTTGGTCACCTCATCACCACTCGGCCGCCCCGCGCGTCGCCACTCGGTTGGTCGCCTCATCACCACTCGGCCGCCCCGCGCGTCGCCACTCGGTTGGTCGCCTCATCACCACTCGGCCGCTCCGCGCGTCGCCACTCGGTTGGTCGCCTCATCACCACTCGGCCGCGCCGCGCGTCGCCACTCGGTTGGTCCTCTCATCACCACTCGGCCGCCCCGCGCGTCGCCACTCGGTTGGTCATCTCATCACCACTCGGCCGCCCCGCGCGTCGCCACTCGGTTGGTCCCCTCATCACCACTGGGCCGCGCCGCGCGTCGCCACTCGGTTGGTCACCTCATCACCACTCGGCCGCCCCGCGCGTCGCCACTCGGTTGGTCGCCTCATCACCACTCGGCCGCCCCGCGCGTCGCCACTCGGTTGGTCGCCTCATCACCACTCGGCCGCCCCGCGCGTCGCCACTCGGTTGGTCGCCTCATCACCACTCGGCCGCGCGCGCGTCGCCACTCGGTTGGTCCCCTCATCACCACTCGGCCGCCCCGCGCGTCGCCACTCGGTTGGTCATCTCATCACCACTCGGCCGCCCCGCGCGTCGCCACTCGGTTGGTCACCTCATCACCACTCGGCCGCGCCGCGCGTCGCCACTCGGTTGGTCACCTCATCACCACTCGGCCGCTCCGCGCGTCGCCACTCGGTTGGTCACCTCATCACCACTCGGCCGCCCCGCGCGTCGCCACTCGGTTGGTCACCTCATCACCACTCGGCCGCCCCGCGCGTCGCCACTCGGTTGGTCACCTCATCACCACTCGGCCGCTCCGCGCGTCGCCACTCGGTTGGTCACCTCATCACCACTCGGCCGCCCCGCGCGTCGCCAGTCGGTTGGTCACCTCATCACCACTCGGCCGCTCCGCGTGTCGCCACTCGGTTGGTCACCTCATCACCACTCGGCCGCTCCGCGCGTCGCCAGTCCGTTGGTCACCTCATCACCACTCGGCCGCTCCGCGCGTCGCCACTCGGTTGGTCACCTCATCACCACTCGGCCGCTCCGCGCGTCGCCAGTCGGTTGGTCACCTCATCACCACTCGGCCGATCCGAGCGTCGCCACTCGGTTGGTCACCTCATCACCACTCGGCCGCGCCGCACGTCGCCACTCGGTTGGTCACCTCATCACCACTCGGCCGCTCCGCGCGTCGCCCTCGGTTGGTCACCTCATCACCACTCGGCCGCGCCGCGCGTCGCCACTCGGTTGGTCACCTCATCACCACTCGGCCGCCCCGCGCGTCGCCACTCGGTTGGTCACCTCATCACCACTCGGCCGCCCCGCGCGTCGCCACTCGGTTGGTCACCTCATCACCACTCGGCCGCCCCGCGCGTCGCCAGTCGGTTGGTCACCTCATCACCACTAGGCCGCTCCGCGCGTCGCCACTCGGTTGGTCACCTCATCACCACTCGGCCGCCCCGCGCGTCGCCACTCGGTTTGTCACCTCATCACCACTCGGCCGCCCCGCGCATCGCCACTCGGTTGGTCACCTCATCACCACTCAGCCGTCCCGCGCGTCGCCACTCGGTTGGTCACCTCACCACTCGGCCGCTCCGCGCGTAGCCACTCGGTTGGTCACCTCATCACCACTCGGCCGCCCCGCGCGTCGCCACTCGGTTGGTCCCCTCATCGCCACTCGGTTGGTCGCCTCATCACCACTCGGCCGCCCCGCGCGTCGCCACTCGGTTGGTCACCTCATCACCACTCGGCCGCTCTGTGCGTCGCCACTCGGTTGGTCACCTCATCACCACTCGGCCGCTCCGCGCGTCGCCACTTGGTTGGTCACCTCATCACCACTCGGCCGCCCCGCGCGTCGCCATCGGTTGATCACCTCATAACCACTCGGCCGCCCCGCGCGTCGCCACAGGTTGGTCACCTCATAACCACTCGGCCGCCCCGCGCGTCGCCACAAGTTGGTCACCTCATAACTACTCGGCCGCCCCGTGCGTCGCCATCGGTTGGTCACCTCATAACCACTCGGCCGCCCCGCGCGTCGCCATCGATTGATCACCTCATCAGCACTCGGCCGCCCCGCGCGTCGCTAATCGGTTGGTCACCTCATCACCACTCGACCGCCCTGCGCGCCTTCAGACAGCTAAGTCATTTTACATTCTGTTATTTTCGTCTTCCCGAGTATTCCATAATTCACACATCAGGTTCACTCGGAGGCCACACCACCGAGTGTACCTCTACGCTCGACTGCTTATTTTCACATACTTGCTTAGTACTGGTTATGTGACTCCGAAGTCCAACTTCCTTTTTTTTCGCATATATCATTCACGAACACCATGTGTCGTTCTTCATTTCGAGTTTGCATCGGTCCTCCGGGGCTGCAACTCAGTCAAAACACTACACTTCCGTTTTATTTTAGCCAGTATTCCAACAAGTTCAGTAGGATTTCTCGCTTCGACAAGTGCGAACGAATCCTTCGCTCTTTTAAACTTTTGCTGGTCAACCAGCAAGCCCCTTGCACTCCCAGCGGGTGTCTATGGGTGTTATTCACACAAATCATTTCAGCACACATCAAATTTCCTCAAGAAATTATTGTGTTGACTTGTGCCATTTTTTACACAAGTTATCGCGATCACTCGACGGCCCTACGCGCCAACTTCATCGCTGCTCGGACTCGGTCTCCATACTGGTCCTAGCGCACCACAACACTGACTTTGTCGCCCTGTTGATTTCAAACACGTCCGGCCAACCCCTCTATGGAATTCTCTTCATCGTATCAATGATATAGACCTCGTCGGGCATGAGACAGATAAGTCCCTTTCATAATTAAACTTCACATTTCACTCTTTTGCGAGTTTGCTTCTTCCGAGCATCACTCGGAAGCTTCTCCTCATCTTTACCCAAATCCGACTTGATGAATTACAAATCATCCATTCAAAACTATATTTCTCATATTTCGACATGTCCGTTGTCGAAGCCTATAGTATGCTCAGGGGCTACGCCGCACTCGGGGGCTGCATCTCATTTGGAATGACACTCTCCTAAGTGGTCGAGTACTTCATCACCAATCAGACCCTTCACTTCAACAAGTACATTCGATCCGTCACTTTGACAAATTTCATAATCACCCAGACACTCTGCGTGCCATCTTCGTTCCTACTCAAATTCAGTTGTCGCACCGGTCTTGTTGCGCCACAGCCACACTACACCGACCTTGTCGCTACATCAGCTTCAAAAGCATCTGGCTAACTCCTTCAAGGACCATTTTTGCCACTCAGCTGGACACTTAGTCCTTCACTCGGCCGCCCCGCGCGTCGCCACTCGGTTGTGTGCGTCTTCACCACTCGGCCGCCCCGCGCGTCGCCACTCGGTTGTGCGCGTCTTCACCACTCGGCCGCCCCGCGCGGCGCCACTCGGTTTTGCACGTCTTCACCACTCGGCCGCCCCACGCGTCGCCACTTGGTTGCGCACGTCTTCATCACTCGTCCGCCCCGCGCGTCTCCACTTGGTTCTGCACGTCTTCACCACTCACCCGCCCCGCGCGGCGCCACTCGGTTTTGCACGTCTTCACCACTCGGCCGCCCCGCGCGTCGCCACTCGGTTATACACGTCCTCGCCCCTCGGCCGCCCCGTGCGTCACCATCAGTTGGACATGTCTTTACCTCTACACCCCCAGCACGGGAACGGCTAAGTTACTCATATGGCCAAACCTCATATCACACTCTGTAGCAAGCTTACCTCCTTCGAGCATCACTCGGGGGCTACGCGCGGCAGTTGGCCATGTCACCCTCAGGGGTTACGCCCATTTGGTCAACCTGTTGATCACATCAAGATATTCTTCTGACCATACATGCTCGGTTCGACGAAGATCTATAAGTGAAGCACGTCCACTTGGATAAATACCCCTTTTCATGCAAAAGGGTAAAAATGAAGCGCCATCGCTGAATCGTACAGGCGACCTTACTCATCGTTCGTACAACCACCTCGTTACGCATCCATCCGATTGATTCAATTCCAGACAAAGATATTTGCCATGCCAACTGCATGGAGGTCTACCGAGAGACTTAAACCCTCTGCCAGACTCATCTAGTCCGACAGAGGCTCGGGGACTACACCCAGTGGGTGCACTCAGCGTGCCCCCACTGGAAGAGGACTCAGAAAGAAACATTTTGCTCGATGCAAAACCATCTCCAGTATTACTCGACCTACGAGTCAGAGAAGAACAAGTTCGATCAGTACCAGCTAAGAAGAGTTTTAGTTCTCTCATACTCCCGCCGACTGCCCGCAGTCGACAGCAGTCTCGGGGACTACACCCAGTGGGTGCACTCAGCGTGCCCCCACTGGAATGGTATCCACTCGGGACGGTCCGCCCAACCCGAGTGACGGCCAAACAACAACAAAAAGACAGGCTCTAAGACTCCCGCCGACTGCCCGCAGTCGACAGCAGTCTCGGGGACTACACCCAGTGGGTGCACTCAGCGTGCCCCCACTGGAATGGTATCCACTCGGAACGGTCCGCCCAACCCGAGTGACGGCCAAACAACAACAAAAAGACAGGCTCTAAGACTCCCGCCGACTGCCCGTAGTCGACAGCAGTCTCGGGGACTACACCAAGTGGGTGCACTCAGCGTGCCCCCACTGGAATGGTATCCACTCGAAACGGTCCGCCCAACCCGAGTGACGGCCAAACAACAACAAAAAGACAGGCTCTAAGACTCCCGCCGACTGCCCGCAGTCGACAGCAGTCTCGGGGACTACACCCAGTGGGTGCACTCAGCGTGCCCCCACTGGAATGGTATCCACTCGGAACGGTCCGCCCAACCCGAGTGACGGTCAAACAACAAAAAAGACACGTTCCAGGCGTGAAGAAATTCCGAGTAATCAGTTACTCGATGCAGGCTCAGCTCCAGATCACTCCAAAAAATATTCTATAAGGCGAGTTTAACGCTCCTCCGTGGACCTGTTTTGAGCCTTCTTCTAGGACTCAAAGTGTGAAACTCACAAGTGTGGATCTAAAACCGACTCGTATTGACGTTCCTCCGGGATAAGAATGGCATCTCTCTAAGAGAACAGTCCATGTGTCAATCTGGTCGCACAGATTTAATAACACACCCATACTCAGATCACGAGTTAAACCTCTCCCGAGAGATGAACGAATGTCACCAAGTTGCTCCTCACAGACACATACCTCGATCAGTCGGGAAGCATGGTACCGGAATCCATTGAGATTTTGTTCAAACCTTGGTTGTCTGAAAGCACGACGACATGTACCGAGTATATTTGTAATCACTCGGACCAAACTGTGTCTTACACCAACTCGTTCTGCAAAATCGCAATCGATTCGGGGGCTAATGTTGGGGATATACATAACAGGTAGGCCCACGAAGGGTCGAAATATCATGAAGCATGGGGTCCACACAACATGTGGGTCCAGGTCAATTTCATACAGACACACTGTCCACTCGGACAAGTAGCATACTATCCACTCGACCAAGCAACATACCATCCACTCGGATGACAGTTCACCACTCGACCGTACGACCCACTCGGATATACGAAGACCAGCAGGCAGCAAAGCAGTCGGCATCTTTCTAATAGTGAAGGCTTAATAGTGGGCTGTCATTATAGCATTCATACCCCACTTTGTAACATAGGAGGTGAGGGGGTGGCGCACTCTATATAAGCCACCCCCACCACTAGACTATGGGGGGGAGGGGGGGGGTTCTTCCACCTCTCTCTCTTTCTAACCATTAGTCTAAGGACATAGCTTAGGCATGGAGATCCGCTCTCCCCTCTCTCTCAAACACACATTGTAATCTCCGGATACATACTCAGATAAAACAAAGCCTCTCCGGAGCACGAGACGTAGGGTTGTTATCTCCACCGTGAGAGGCCCGAACTCGCTAAAACCACCGTGTCACCCATATGCATCTCGATAGATCATGCTCCTTTATCCTACCCCGCTCTTATTGTCGGAATCGTTACCACGACAACGCCTACAACAGGCCTATGTTTATCTCTAACACAAGGTTTAGCAATTCTGGCAGTTTCACCACAGAATTGAATAACATGCCCATCAATATTATCAGACAAGAGATCTTTAACAATAGCAATATTAGGTTCTACTTTGACTTGCTCAGAAGGTGTATAACTTCTAATATTGCTTTTACGAACAACAGTTGAAGCTTTAGCATGATCCTTCATTCTAATAGGGAAAGGTGGTTTCTCAACATAAGAAGTGGGAACAATAGGATCATTGTAATTGACAGTTTTTTCTTCAACTTTAATAGGTGTAGCTACTTTTACTTCAATGGGAGGATGATATTTAAACCACTTCTCCTTAGGTAGATCAACATAAGTAGCAAAAGATTCACAGAAAGAAGCTACTATTTCAGAGTCAAGTCCATATTTAGTGCTAAACTTACGGAAAATATCGGTATCCATAAAAGATTTAGCACAATCAAACTTAGGTGTCATACCTAACTCCTTACCTTCGTCGAGGTCCCAATCTTCAGAGTTGCGTTTAATTCTATCCAATCAATTCCATTTGAATTCAATAGTCTTCATCATAAAAGAGCCAGCACAAGAAGTATCGAGCATGGTGCGATTGTTATCAGAAAGCCGAGCATAAAAACTTTGCATAATCACTTCTCTTGCGAGCTCATGATTGGGGCATGAATATAACATTGATTTAAGCCTCCCCCAAGCTTGAACGATGCTTTCTCCTTCGCGAGGCCAAAAATTATATATATATAATTGCGATCACGATGAACAAGATGCATGGGGTAATACTTTTGATGAAATTCCAATTTCAATCTTTTATAGTTCCATGATCTCATATCATCACATAGCCTGTACCATATCAATGCGTCTCCCTTCAAAGATAAATGGAAGGCCTTCTTCTTAACAACATTATCGGGCATACCTGCAAGCTTAAATAGTCTGCAAAAGTCATCCACATAGCGTAGATGTTCATCAAGATGTTTTGTTCCATCTCCTGTAAAAGTGTTAGCTAGCAGTTTTTCCATCATACCCGAAGGAATCTCAAAAAGAGTTTCATTTTCAATAGGTTCAGTAGGCTGAGTAGGTTGAGGAGCAACTCTTTGCTCTACTGTACGGGGTGAAGATACCCCGAACAAGCCCCTCAGACAATTACTTTCCATAGTAACAAGTGACAGAAAATTTCAGCACACTAAATAAATTTTTCCTTACCAAATTCCACCTACCAAAGGCTCTTCACTCCCCGGCAACGGCGCTATAAAAGAGTCTTGATGACCCACAAGTATAGGGGATCTATCGTAGTACTTTTGATAAGTAAGAGTGTCGAACCCAGCGAGGAGCAGAAGGAAATGATAAGCGGTTTTCAGCAAGGTATTCTCTGTAAGTACTGAAATAAGTGGTAACAGATAGTTTTGTGATAAGATAAATTGTAACGAGCAACAAGTAACAAAAGTAAATAAAGTGCAGCAAGGTGGCCCAATCCTTTTTGTAGCAAAGGACAAGCCTGGAAAAACTCTTATAATATGAAAAGTGCTCCCGAGGACACATGGGAATATCGTCAAGCTAGTTTTCATCACGCTCATATGATTCGCGTTCGGTACTTTGATAATTTGATATGTGGGTGGACCGGTGCTTGGGTACTGCCCTTACTTGGACAAGCATCCCACTTATGATTAACCTCTATTGCAAGCATCCGCAACTACAACAAAAGTATTAAGGTAAACCTAACCATAGCATGAAACATATGGATCCAAATCAGCCCCTTACGAAGCAACGCATAAACTAGGGTTCAAGCTTCTGTCACTCTAGCAACCCATCATCTACTTATTACTTCCCAATGCCTTCCTCTAGGCCCAAATAATGGTGAAGTGTTATGTAGTCGACGTTCACATAACAACACTAGAGGCTAGACAACATACATCTCATCAAAATATCGAACGAATACCAAATTCACATGACTACTAATAGCAAGACTTCTCCCTTGTCCTCAGGAACAAACGTAATTACTCACAAAGCATATTCATGTTCATAATCAGAGGGGTAATAAAGTGCATAAAGGATCTGAACATATGATCATCCACTAAATAAACCAACTAGCATCAACTACAAGGAGTAATCAACACTACTAGCAAACTACTAGCACCAATCCCGGACTTGGGGACAAGAATTGGATACAAGAGATGAACTAGGGTTTGGAGATGAGATGGTGCTGGTGAAGATGTTGATGGAGATTGCCCTCTCCCGATGAGAGGAGCGTTGGTGATGACGATAGTGATGATTTCCCCCTCCCGGAGGGAATTGTCCGCGGCAGAACAGCTCTGCCAGAGCCCTAGATTGGTTCTGCCAAGGTTCCGCCTCGTGGCGGCGGAGTCTCGTCCCGAAAGGTTGGCTTCTATTTTTTTCTCATCGAAAGACATCATATAGGAGAAGATGGGCGTCGGAGAGCCACCAGGGGGCCCACGAGGTAGGGGGGCCCGCCCAGGGGGGCGCGCCCCCCACGCTCGTGAGCAGGGTGTGGGCCCCCTGGCCTTCATCTTTGGCGATGATTTTTCTTTATTTATTTTAAGGTATTCCGTGGAGTTTCAGGACTTTTGGAGTTGCGTAGAATAGGCCTCCAATATTTGCCCCTTTTCCAGCCTAGAATTCTAGCTGCCGGCATTCTCCCTCTTCATATAAACCTTGTAAAATAAGAGAGTATAGCCATAAGTATTGTGACATAACGTGAAATAACAGCTCATAATGCAATAAATATTGTCATAAAAATATTGTCATAAAAGCATGATGCAAAATGGACGTATCAACGACTAAGGAAGAAAATGCATATAGTAGAGGGCGGCATCGCACCTAGCGTCCGGCTGCTCGCCAGCCGAAAGGCCGACCTCCGCTTTCATTACCAAACACACCGAATGGCTAAGTACTAGCCCTCCCACAAACAGCTAAAGTACTCAACCCAGCCACAGTCCGCGGAGCAGCTGCTCGGCTGGCAAGAGCATACCCAAGGGAGGGCGGCAAAGAAAAAAACCAAGGAGAAAAAGGAAAGAAAGGCTGGAGGTCGCACAGAAAGCATAAGCAATGATAGAATATTTACATAGATAAAGGCCTCCGGCCGGCATTCAAACAAAGTTTTGATATACATCCCGCAGGCTACAGCCCGCGCGTGGAATTGTGCGAATTTAACAAAATGTTCAGTGCAGCAAGCAGAAAGCTGATAAAATCCTAAGGAGCGGCAGAAGACTCCGGCTGGGCGGCGCCGGTTGGTGCAGCAGAAGGATCCGGCCGGGCAGCGTTGGACGGTGTGGCAGAAGACTCTGGCTGGATGCTGGAGTCGGCCGCACCACCTGGTGTGGCAGGCGACTCCATCTGGGCCGAGGAATCACCAGCTGCAGACGGGATGGCGGAGGGCTGGAGGACGGAGTTGGTGGCATCCGTCGGAGGAACGGGTGGCTGGTCGGCCCCCACCTGGACGCCTTCAGTAGCAGCCAGCACCTCGGTGCGCGGCTCGTTGCTTGAGGCTCGGTCAGGTTGGGGTTGACTGTCCGCCCCGACCTCCAGCAGATCGACGTCGCTCTCCTCATCTTCTTCCTCCTCCTCCTCCTCCTCTTCCTCCTCCCCGTCTTCCCCTTCGTCGCTGGAGTCGATGACTTCAGCTGAATCTTCGCTGTCATCCGGGTTCAACCCGAGCCACTCTTGCGGAGCTTCGCCGCGTTCCTCGACCACTTCTGGGACAAAGACGCTGGTGTCGGTGAAGTCGGCGATCGCAGCCGCCCTGTTGATGAGCTCAGCTTCCACCGCCGCCAGCTCCTCCTGCGCTTCCAGCCGGAACATGGTCAACTGGGCTAGATCTACCCCAGGGTACCACGCCTTGATCAATTCCAAGGCCCGGCGCGCCCCTGCCCAGGCTGCTGAGCCTTTCCAGGCTTCCAGGCGGCCGGACGCCATCCCCAGCCAGTCGGCAGTCCGACTTGGAGTGCGCGGAGCCGGCAAGCCCGGCCAGAGGGCGGAGACCGCCTGGGCTCCGATGCGCTGGAGGCGGCATAGTGTGCGATGGGCAGGCCGAAGCCGGGCCTGAATGCTGAGGACCTGTTCGCCAAGAGTCCGGGGAGCATCAGCGGCGATTTGCGTACCCTCCGCCCTTCGCTCCTCACGCTGGGCCTTGATCATCTGGATTGCGGCTACAGAATGGCCCGGGAAGAAGTCTGTCCAGGCGGATGAAGAAAAAGGCCAAGGCTATAAGCAACGGCTGACAGTTTAAAACAAGAAAATCAAGAGAATGAGACTTGCCATCGACCAAGTCTTCAATGCTGCCAAAGCACGCCGTCATCTGGGCTTCCTTGTCGGCCCAGGCCGAGCGCTCGATCTCAAACTCGGCGAGGAGGTTGGTCTCCGTCGTCTTCACTTTCAGCTGGGCCGCCTTGAGGGCTTCTGCCTGCTCGGCAAGCTGGGCGACCAGGCGATCCCGCTCCTCGCTCAGCTTGCTACACTCTGCCTCCTTGCCACGCAGGGCGTTGTTGGCTTCGCCCAGCTGCTGTTGCAGGGTGGCATTGGCCTCTGAAGAAAGAAAGAAAAGAAAAATGCATCTGTCAAGCGGACAGGACAAATAAAAGAAACAACTGAGGAGGTTCGGCCCGACTGCTTAGCAGTCGGCCCGAACCTCGAGGACTACAACCTGCGGGTGCGCCAGCGCGCCCCCGCTAAGAAAGGAAGATAGAAACTTACCCCGGCTCAGTGTCAGATGGGCAGTCTGCGTCTCCAGCTCCCGAACCCTGGAGTTGTAGGCGGTCGCGCGGAGATTGTGATAGTCCTGCAGAAGAGACATCAGGCGAAATCAGCAGTCGACAATTGCAAGATAAAGTTCCGACCCGCCTGCTCAGCAGCCGGCCCGGAACTTGGGGACTACACCCAGTGGGTGCGCTTGCGCGCCCTCACAAGAGAATCAAGAGGATCATCCGAAGAGAAAGCCAAAGACAACTTACGCGTATGGCGGTTCGCGACTCCAAGAAGGCCTCGTTGCAGCGCTTGAGGGCCTTCGCCTCTGCCCGGAGCTTCGCCTGGACGTCAAAAGACGCCTGGTTCAGGGCGCCCGTCCCGCCCCCGTGTATCCAACCCACGTGTTCGGCACTGGTCGCCTCGGTGTCGGGGACCGATGAACTTGCGGTGCCGACCTCCTGCGGCCGCGGTGCTGAGGCCGCCTTCTCCAGACGACGATGCGTAGGTGTGCGGACCGTAGGAATCAGGTCCGTCACCACCGTGTTCTCGACTGATGGCACCGGCGGCGCAACCGGCTGCTTGTCTCGCGGCTCGCTGGCTGGCGGAGGCGGCGGAGGCGGGGGCGGCGGCACGAAGACGTCCGACATGGCTACATCGTCGTCCTCCCGCTCCCGGATCAGGGGGTCGTCGCCTCGAATTCAGGAGGAGGCGGCGCGGTGTTCAGGGGCACCACGAGCAACACCTCTTGGCGGCGCATAGCCTCCGCAAGCCGCTCCTTCTCCGCGGCTTGGGCTTCAGCCTGCGCTAGCGCTCTCTCGGCGGACGCGACGGCCTTGTCCGCCTGCTCCTTGGCCAGGCGGTCGGCCTCTTCCTCACGCGCCTCCCGCGCATTCCGCTCTGTCGCCTCATGGAGGTCGACGGCCGGGTCGATCCACCGGTTGGTCGAGGAGGTCGCTTCCGACCTAAGGACCGAGGCGGCGCCCGGCCTCTCAAGGGTTAGCGGGGCCCTGAAATAAGAAGACAAGTTAGAAGGGCTCTCGCGCCAGATTGACGAGAAACCAAGAAGTAAGGAAAAGACACTTACGCCGACACCATAATGGGCACCTTCGGCTGCCTCTGATACTGGGCCACCATGGCCGCGGCTGGGTTCTTGGGCTTCTTCGGGGCGCTGCCAAACAGGGCAGTGCCCTACTTCCGCTTGCGCTTGCTGCCGCGAGCGGGCGGCCCGGAGGAAGGGCCGACGCTGGTAGTGGCAGAGCTCCGGACGGGGCACGGTTCGTCTTCATCTTCGTCGTCATCGGGCCAAGTCCCCACGCCGCCGCCTTCCTCGGAGCCGCCTGCTCCACCGCTGCCGCCTGTCGCGTCATCCGCCAGGGAGGCCGCCCCCAAGTCGGGGTCGTCCAAGTCACTCACCGCCCTGTCCGGCTGGAGGTTGTCACCCGGCCCCAGGAGGGCGGCCGTTGCCGCAGACATGTAAATCTGCAACCAAGAAGGAGCTGCATCATGACAAGAAACGAAGCTGAAGAAAACAGATCACAGGACAAAATGAAGAAACTTACAGCGGGCGGCGGATTGTGGCGGGAGTACGGTCGCTTCCCGTACCGCCACTCTTCCTCTAACACCTTGAGGTCGGAGATCTCGTTTACCATCCGTGCGACTTCGGCAGGCGGCATCCCTTTCGTGCACAACCGGCACGGATCGCGGTGTCCGCCCATCCGGAATATCGGATGAGGGCGGATCTGGAGCGGGAGGACTCGGTGCTCGACGAAGGCAACGAGGAGGTCGGAGGCCACGAGGCCCTCCGACTCCTGGAGCACTCGGAGTCGGCCAATGGCGGCCGCCGCGTCCGCCAACACCGGCTTCGGTTTGTACCCCCAGGTGGGCCGAGCCCCAGTGAGGGGGCCGGCCTCATAGGCCGGCAGGTTGAGGAAGTCGGCGGCAGGGTCTACGTTCTCAACGTAGAAGTAGGACTGCTGCCACATCTTCACCGACTGCGCCAGGTTGATGACGGGGAAGGCGTTCCGCTTCGCCGGACGGCGCACGGTGACAAAGCCCCCGCACTTGGCCGCCGTCTCCCTTGCAGAGGTGCCGAGCTTCCCATAAAAGAACGCTCCCCACAGCTCGATTGTGGGGAGGATGCCGATGTAGCCCTCGCACGCCGTGACAAAGGCGGAGAGTAGAGTCACCGCGTTGGGCGTGAGGTGGTGAGGCTGAAGATGGTAGAAGTCGAGGAAGGAGCGGAAGAAACCGCTCACCGGGAGGCCGAAGCCGCGGAGGAAATGCGAGCGGAAGACGACCCGCTCGTCTCCCCGCGGCGCAGGCGAGATCTCTGTTTCCAGCGGCACCCGCACCTTGACGAAGGCCGCGCTGGGCATCCGGTGCGTGTCGCGGAGGAAGGAGATGTGATCTTCGATCATGGTCGATCCGTCCCAGTCGCCGCCTCTCTCGCACGCCATGGCTTCCGGCTGGCTGCGTGGGGAGGAGAAGAGCGTCGGCGGCAGACGACGGCGGCAGCACTGCAGCAGCGCAGAACAGCGGCAGCTGCGATGGAGGAGCAAGCAGAAGAGGAAGAAGGGTGGGAGAGGGCGCGAGAGCTTTGCCGCACCTCTCCCATCTCCCTACTTATAGCCCTCGGGCTACGAAGCCGAGGGGGCGGGACGCGGGTCATGGGATTAACTGCGCCCACGACCCCACGACCCCCATTTACCGCACGCATTCACCGCGCCATAAATGGTCGTGGGAATGGCAAACGTCCCCTTCAGCGCAGCGGATCCGCCCGATTGCCGAGGCCCGGTAGTGGCGGGCCCGGCCCAGTGTCACGTCCCGTCAAGGGCGTGGGGTGGCAGGCCGACCAGGCTGGCGTGCGCCGCGTGGCGCGTCTGTAGCGGGCGGCGGCCCGGGAAGCTTAGCAGGCACGCTACTTGTTTCCCGCCTCGAAGTTCAAAACCCAATCACACGAGCTCCGCCCGGACCGGGCCCGCCTCGGCAGTCGGCTGGCTGCGTGGCGGACCGGTGTCTTCTCGGAGCCCGGTGAGGAGGGGAAGCCGCTAAGACTTCGCCGCCCCTCGACCGCAACGCCTCATCGGCTTCGGGGACTACTGTGGGAGTAACGGGCCACGGGTAGGCTCACCCGAGTCCCTGGATTTATCAAGACTTTGCGCCAGCTCTGCCTAGCTGGACCCCAGGCTGAAGCTCCGCCCTCAGGAAGTCGGCTGGCTCAGCGGCCGGCTTCTAGAGGGCGGCTGACCCAAGCCTACGGCGATCCGAGTGACCGACTCCTGCTGGCCGGCCTCTAGAGAGGGCGGCGTCAGGCAGGCGGCCGCCTCACGACTCCGGTGCGGCCGAGCCCCCCATCGAGAGTACAAGATAGAGCGTGGCTACAGTGAAGCCCATCCCCTCCGATGCTCGGGACAAGCATGGCTACAGTGCTCCGTACAGGCGGAGATCTCCGCACGACGGGGCACTGTGCCATGTCTCCCCTGACGTCGCTCCGAGCAGGCGGAGTCCTGTTCCCCACGACGGCCTGTCGGTACGGCCTGCAGGTGGCGGGCCCTATCGGGCAATGACCCCGTAGAAGGCGGGGGAAGCTCAACCAGGCGGATTCAGAAGAGGCCGGCCTCCAGCAGGCGGCCGTCCATTGCCCCGAGGCAAGCATGCCATTAAGCTGACAAGACCAGGTGTGGCTACAGTGGCCTCCCACCAGGCGACGGGACTGTAGCCACACTAAGATGACCAAGCCCCGTCATCAACGACACGGCTACAGTAAGCAGCCACCAACCAGCCGGCAGGGCCCACCAGGCGGCGGGCCCCAACGGTCGGCGGAGAAGCCGGAGGCTGGAGACACTGACAGTCGGGCCCAGCACCCGGACGGATTACCATTGTACCCCTGGGGGGTAGGCCTATATAAGCCCCTCACGCCACCCATGCAAAGGGTTCCAACCCTGATAGAACTAGCCAGTTATCTATAGCAGGGAAGAGCTAGCCTTGCCTTCTCCTACCTCTAGACACAGCTCAAGGAGCAACTTGTAGCACTAGTGCCTTAGTGATCATGCAGAGACCCCGCAGAGTAGGAGTAGGGGTATTATCTCCACGGAGAGCCCTCAATTTGGGTAAAGTTCGCCGGCGTATGTGTCTACGTCTTATCCCGCTTCCAGGCACCGACGACGTTTTACTCGCCCCCACCATGATAAGCCATCCGTTGACATATGTCGTACCCAACCCCCGACAAGTATATAACCTAATTAATGATGTGATGCATATATTACTCCCACTAAATTACTCCCCATTATGACTAGTCTTAGAATAAAAGGTGCCACTAGTCGAAGTGGTCAACAGTTACTACATGGAAAGTTAACGTTCGTGCGCCTGGAAGCTGGACGGACGTGGTGGGGTGGGGTTGTACGCCGGACTCGGGAGTCGAACTGGCGCCGTTCAGAATACCGCCGGACGCGCGCTTGGGCTCTCGCGCGTATATATTCGTGCGTGGTCGTGCCCCCGGCCGCATCGCGCACGGCGCACACCCAGCTACAATCATGGCGGACGCAGCCCGTGACGGGCAGACAGCCCTGGCGCTCCGCCTCGCCAAGCTCCTCGCACCGGTGGGCGACGTCGACGCAACCGCGATCGAGCGCAACGTCGCGTTCTCTCCGCTCTCCGTCCACGCCGCGCTGGCCCTGATGGCCGCGGGCGCGCGGGGCACCACACAGGCCCAGCTGCTCAGCTTCCTCGGGGCGCCGTCGGCGAGTGAGCTCGCCGCCTTCGGGCGCGGCATCGCCGACAGCCTCCTGGACGACGACCGCGCCGACACCGGCGGGCCGCGCGTGCTCTTCGGCGGCGGCGTCTGGGTTGGCGACCACTGCGGCGCGCTCGACAAGGCGTTCCGGGACGTGGCCGCCCATTCCTACAAGTCCGAGGCGCGCACCGTGAGCTTCGCCAGCAAGGTATTTAACTATTTATAGTCGGTAGAAAATTTTATGTCGACCAAGTTATTCTTCCATTTTTCATTTTCCTCTCCAAGCTCACCGGCCGTGTTATATAATGCTCCTGTGATGTGCAGCCGGAGGAAGCTGTTGAGACGATCAACGGACGTGTGAAGAAAGCCACCAACAACCTCATCAGCTCTATCATCTCACCTACGGATGTCGACGCTGAGACCGATCTGGTGCTCGCCAACGCCGTCTACTTCAAGAGAGCGTGGCTCAAGCAGTTCGGCTCTTACACGAGCCCGGGCACGTTCCACCGGCTCGACGGCAGTCCTGTAGAGGCGCAGTTCATGCCCATGTACTTCGGCCATTATGCCTCCTGCATGGACGGGTTCAAGGTCCTCAGGCTCCCCTACAGGCCTAACCTTCCTGCCGACGTCTGGGAGAACAAGTTAGAGTTCAAACGGAAGTTTCCGACGATGCCTCTGAGTTTCCACTTTCCAAGGATACGCGTCGGACAGGCCGCTGTATCTTCCTGCGAATGTTCAAGACACTGGCATCAATAAGGTGATCAAAACTTTTCTTCTGGTCATTCCTTTGTTATTTTCATTTTTAATAAGAGTCAATTACATTAGTGGTGTCACAACTTGCCATGAATGTGTATTTTGGTGCTACAACTTGTCATTCCTTGTTATTTTTAGTTTTAATAATGTCTTTTACGCAATCAATCTTCTGTTGCCTGTGCAGGCTTAAGACGCCGATGCCATGCAGTTCTCCATGTTCATCTTCCTCCCGGACGAGCGCCACGGGTTTGCCGCCATGGTGGACATGATCACCGCAGCCCCAGGTTACCTCTACAGCATCCTGCCCAGGACGACGCCTGATCTCGTCATCCTCAAGATGCCCAAGTTTGAGATAAGCTTCGACTGGGACCTCGAAAGCGACCTCCGCCGGCTGGGCCTATCGCTGCCCTTTTCGCTGGAGGCGGCCGACTTGCGTGGCATGTTCGATAAGAACGACGGCAGGGGCACGGCGTTCCTGACCAAGGTTGTCCACAGGGGCACGGCAGGGGCAAGGCACGGAGGCAGGCGCGAGCACAGCTAGCATGCGTGGTGGCGGCCTGCCGCCCAAGGTTGTGGAGTTCGTCGCCGATCATCCGTTCACCTTCCTCATCATGGAGGAACGGTCCGGTGTCATCGTCTTCGCTGGCCACGTCCTTGATCCCACCAAGTGATTGGCAATTTGGCATCAATAAACTGAAAGTAGTAACTCGAACGATTCGTCTTCTCCTTTTGCAAGCATCTCCTTGGGACGCCCCGAACTATCTAAGCCCTCTATTTCTTACTACTTTCGTGTTCTCTGTTTGCAACATGAACCCTGAGATGTAGCTACTACGTACTATCTTTGAACTGCAAAAATGTCTTATATAATGTATAGAGAGAGTTTTTGAGATAATAACACCAATGATGCTTCAACTTGCCAACAGATGTTCATTCTAGTGTCTGGACTTGGAAAATAGGCAGAATTGATTCTACAACTTGACATGAACCTGCAAATAAGATTCTAATCCCATTTATAGACGTAAAGTATGCTGGCGTGCACAGTATTTGGCTGACATGGCATGGGGGTCCACTTGTAGACAGGTTTTAGTTCAATATATGTCTCTTTGACTAATGGGTCCTGCATAAGGAAAATTGGAACGAGAAAATGCTGCCCAACAAGGATCGAACCTGCTACCTGATTAGTCTAAGTACAACTACTGCCCCTTAGTCCTAATGTACATTAAGTCTTCTTAGAGCATCTCCAACAGGCGAAGAACGCGCGGCGCGCTAAAATCTGGTTTACGGTGCGCCCATCTCCAGGTTTGGCGCGGCACGCAGCGCTGGCTTCAGCAGCAGCGCGCGCGTAGCTCCAGCAGGCGCGCTAAACTGCAGCGCGCGCGTAGCTCCAGCATGCGCGCTAAAATGCAGCGCGCACGCGTAGCTCCAGCATGCGCGCTAAAATGCAGCGCGCACGCTCTCGCACAAACATTTTTTTCGATAACTTTGTTCGATAATAAAAAAGATACATAGTTCATAGCATAGATAAAAAAGGATACAAAGATATTTTACATAGTTCCCAGAAGCATAGATAGATAGAACTACGATGCAACTAGAAAGAAAAACTACGGTGCAACTAAAATACCTACTCCTAGCCGTCATCATCATCACCATCATCATCATCATCCTCGGTGGTGTTGTCCGAGGTATCGAGCCACATGTCATCCCAACGTTCATCGTTGGGGGAGAATATCGACTTCCCGCCTGCCTCAACGATATCGCACATCGATAAGGCCAGTGCCTTGCACCGACGCCTGTCGGCACGCTCCGCGCGGCGCCTTGTCGTCTTCCGGGTGGCGCCGGCGCCACTCAGCCATGGCTCGCTCGTCCTCCTCGGCGACGAGGAGGCGGCGCTGCAGCCGAACGTGGTCCGCACGGTCCTGGTCCGTGATCAGACGAGGAGGGGCGACGCGTTGCGCCTGCTCGCGCGTGTAGACGTCCCGAAAGTTCATCTGCGACGGGGGCCTCTCCAAGCGGCACGCTGTCGAGTCGTACGCGCAGGCCGCCTCGTGCGCGGTTCGGAACAAGCCGAGGCCGAGCCGGACGTCGCCGGACCGGATCTCGGCGGAGTATCAGCCGTTGGGGCGCTCGCGGACGCCGCGGTAGCCCGAAGATCCCCGGTGGCGCGGTGGTGGCGGGGCGCTGAAATCGGCGAGGTGGCAAGGGAAAGGGCGCGAGCAGTGTGGTGGAGCGCGTGGCGAGCGCCGTATTTTATAGATGCGCGCGAAGCGGCGCGCCAAATCTACCGCGCCAGCTGCAGCTTTTTCCCCGCGCGTGCAAGCGCTTCCCGCGTGCGCTAGTTTGCCGCCACCGATGGAGCGCACGAAAACGGGCCGCACGCGCTAAAAAACTAGTTTACCACGCGCGCGTCTTTTGATGCGGCTGTTAGAGATGCTCTTAAGAGCAAAGCTAATAGATACTAGTGTTACGCGAGCTATATAGCCTGCTCATATAATAAACTAGTTGTATATTAGCTATATACTCCCTCCTTTTCGGTTTATAAGGCTCAATTCACAAATCTCACCAACCAAGGTAGATGGTGAGTGGTGGAATATTTTTTGTAGTTTGCAAAAGCACCCAATTAATGCTTTTATTTTCCTCAAAAAGTATGTTTAACAATGCATTAATTGCAATGCATGCATGCATAAAGTAAATGCATTGGTCAATTTTCTCTTAATACTTGCATGCAATGATTTAATGCACCTTGGAATCTGAACATGTGATGAAAAACAACCAAATTAAGCCTTATAAAATAGAAAAACTAAAATTTTAAAATAAGCCTTATAAACCAGAAAGGAGGGAGTACTTTAATGCTTCCATGGAGAGGGATGCAACGAAGGGCATAGTGATTGGCTGGCACCTGCTTTAGTCCTTGCGCGGGCTGCACGCAGCTTCATTTCATCGAAGCTTGTGCTATCGCGGGGCGCTTGATGAAGCGCCGGCTCCCTTCTCTTTCTTATTTTCTCTTTTCTCCAGTTAAGATTATGCTGATGTGTAACATCTTATAGCCAGCTGATTAGGATATATTATACTTGCTCTAAGTACTTTAAGGTAAAAAGCTTGCAGTACTTAAATCTGTTGCAATCAGCGTGGCTCATTTAACACATGTTAATTTTTTAAGAAAACCCTAGTCCCTCCATCTAGGTGTATAAGTCACCTTACGAAAATCAAATAGTCCCAAAACACATACTCCCTCCGTCCTTTAAAGAGTGTACTTCCAACTTTGTTGGAGGGTCAAACTATCTTAATGTTTGACCGAGTTTATGCAAAAATACATCAATGTTCGTGAAACCAAATAGGTATGTGAAGAAAATATATTTTATCACGAATCTAATGCTACTAATTTAATGACATATATGTTGGTGCATTATTGTATAATTGCGGTCAAACATAAAAATGTTTGACTTTCCAACAAAGTTGGAAGTACACTCTTCAAAGGACGGAGGGAGTAGGTGTGATGCATTAACTCTCACATTGTTTCTTGTTTTTTGACATAAAAAAAGCAATCAAACAATAAGAGATGTGGAGCGTGTATGCTTTTAATGACTTGAGACTATCAAACATGACATGCAGTGGTCAGTTCGTTGCATGCAATTGTATTAATTAGCAAATAAACATTAAGTTCTCTCGTTCTGCTTTCCACCTTGGTCGCGGTGCACAACCTAAGATAACTTATTTACCTAGACAGAGGGAGTAACAAAAGTCTGTATAATATTCCCTCTCTGTTCCTAAATATAAGTCTTTGGAGAGATTCCACTATGAACCACATACGAATGTATGTAGATGCATTTTAGAGTGTAGATTCACTCATTTTGCTTCTATGTAGTCCATAGTGAAATCTCTACAAAGACTTATATTTAGGAATGGAGGGAATACTAAAATAAATAACATTAAAAAATATAATTTTAAAAGCATTCATAAAAGTGAAGTAATATATTTGAATGATAAAAAATGTATGTATAATATAAAATAATACAAATATCTCTTAAATAACATTTAATAAATATTATTTTCATCATTCAAACATTGGAGTAATTATACGCACATTTTTATAAAGCGTAAGTAGTATGTTGTACTTCAAATTTATTCATAATTTAAAATGTAAAGCTGATATATGAATATTCACTCATGGATTATATTTACTCCCTCTGTAGACAAATATAAGACGTTTGAGATCACTTTGCAGACTGCCACTTTCCATTTTGGTTAATCTTCATTGTGCTTGCGCTGTCTTATTATCCATTTAATAGTTATTTCTCTTTCTGTCAACATGAAAAAAAAGAAGCAAAATGGGCCTGACCCAAAGAACTGCCGGTCATGCCTTTTCCTGGAGATTTGTTGCACCGAAAATGCTACACCTACGTATTGCTTCTACTTAACCTATCCCCCCCCCCCCCCCCCCCCCCCCCCCCCGATTTCAAGGATGGGCCTGTGTGGTCAACTACAGCCCAATAAAAATCTGCCAAATCAGACCATAGTGAGGTACGTAAGAAACATTACGTAGGTGTAGCATCTCTCTTTGTTGCATTGGGTGATGAATAGGATTTATTGTACGAAAAATATTGGGTGATGAATAGTATGAAAAATATTGTACACTGAACTTTGGCGTTGCAATGACTGGACGGTGCTGATCTCACACTCAAATAGGATCCGACGGTGGGGAGGCGGCCGATTTGATGCTGTGTGGCCCGGTATATATACGAGGCTAAATTTCGTGTTTTGACCCTTTTTCCAAACAAATTCAGGATCTGACCCCACTTTGAAATATTTTCGGGATTTGACCCTTTCGCTACCACCAGCGTTCCTGGCGGTAGGGTTAGACAGCCTACCGTCAGAGTATCTGGCGGTAGGGTGTGACGGAGGGGGACGGCGGCCGTCACCGCGCGCTGACATGGATAAGTACCATACCGCCAGGAAACATGGCGGTAGGCTGTCTAACCCTACCGCCAGCGACCCTGGCGGTAAGGTGTGGCAGGGTTATTGCCAACCAGGCATTCTGTAACGAAATATGCTACTGCCCTGGCGGTAGGTCCACCCTACCGCCAGGACACATGGCGGTAGGCTGTCTGAACCTACCGCCAGGGCTCCTGGCGGTAGGGTCCTCTGTTTTGTTTTTCCAAGTTCATTTGGTCGCTTGTTTTCAAATTCAATATCACAGCAAGTTTCACAAATATGACAACAATATCATAGATTTTAAACAATTAAATTTGGGCATCACATAGATCCATATTAAGATAACTTGAAGTGCATAGAACATTTCAAACACATAGATCCACAAATAGCAAACACATAGTTCCATATAGTTTCGCAACCACTAGACAAGTTCAACCAAACTAAAAGAGCCAAGTATCGAAGAGCATAATCACTTGCTCCTTCCCCTCTTGGAGGTATGGTCCTCGTTACTATTTGAACAAGTCTCTTCGGTCTTCTTCTTGGGCCGGTGAGGAACCGGTCTCTGGAAAGGGTCCGGACTCAGCAAATCCTTCTTCTTCGGATTTCTCTTCGGCAGCTGAGATGCCTGAGATGTTTGAGTTGGTGGAGGTCCATAATCTTCATCGCACTCCTCCTCCACGTTGCTCTCATCCTCCTCCTCCTCCTCCTCTTCTTCATGTGTGGCCTCCTCATCCTCATCCTCTTCCTCCTCCTCCTTCCCAACCAACCTGGACGACGAGGGAGCATGGCTCGATGAGGCGATGAGACCCTGTGTGGCTACAGGCTGATAAGCTTCAAGTGACCCAGCTCCAGCACACCCAAGCAGCCCTACGAGCTTGCGACAACGCTGCACGAACTTCTGCACTCACAATGAAGCAAGGTCATAATAAGTATCAGATCGACTGACTGCAAGTGAACAAGATGCATCTATTCCGAGGAGGCTGAAATTGTACCTTCATCGTCCCCCTGACTCTGGTCTCCGATTGTACGCTCCCGGGAAGATCACCTAGTGCATCTGAGGCTTCAAAGATGCATCTGTTCAGCTCACCGGACTGCAACGGCATAAGTCAGTCACGATGACGAATAAAATATTTTAAATACGACCGTCGGTTCAAACTTACCACTCTGTTGATGAGGGGTGCAAAATCTCTAAATCCACTGTGCATGTCTCTGATGCCGGTCTGGTATGCCTGTTCATCGGGGTCAGCCCACTCCAGCTCTGCGATGTCTTCCGCCATCCATCGAGGCCTGAGACGAAGACGGTGCTTCTGGCCATCATCGTACCACCTCATGTGTCGGCCCAGGTAATCATCCCAGTTAGTCACTCTCCTCTCCACGTCTTTACGGTACCTCCGTCGGTTCCACTCCGTCACATGAGTCTTATGCTCCTCTCCCCAGTCTGTGATCGACTGATTCTTCTGCCGGCTCATCCTGCAAGGCATAAGCAACAAGAATCATCATAAGCGCAATGAGATCATCATAAGCAACAAGAAACATGATAATCTCACGGAGAACAAAGAGCTCACAGGTGGAGCACGTGGCCGCCGGTATCGGTGGGGTGGCCCGGTGGGGTATGCTGATAAATACCAAACTGCGTGGCCACGCGTTGTGGCAAATGCCACTCGACGGCATACACACAGATCATGGGCACGATGCACCGCCAGAGACCACGGTCCGCATCGCACATCACGTTCAAATCAAAGTCCCACTCTCGTTCTTGTCGATACGGGTACCAGATTACCTATTACATATACCTTGGTAAGTTCGCACTCTCGGTCAATAGTGGAATCAAAGAGAAAGGTGTTGGGCGAGTTCATATACCTGCGTATGCGTCAAAGCGTCCAACTCGTTGGTGTAGGTCTTGTACGAAGTCTTGTTTAGACCCGTGTAGAATTTGACAACGTCCCACTCGTAAGCTACGGTGGGGTTTTGAGTCTCGTCGCCTTCTTCGCCATAGTCTTCCCATGGGCGTCTTCGCAACTTCTCCGGACGCCCCACCGGCAGCCGCTCCCACATCCAAATGGAGAAGGCCCATACAAAGCCACCCATATTGGACTTGTCTCCCGTCCTCTGCGTTGCGTCGTCAAGCTGCAAAACATCAAATGAGGATCAGATATAAGAAAATGTCATGGACACACTTTCGTAGGTAGGTACGCAATTAGACACTCTCTTACCGAACGGTATAGGTAGGCGAGAGATGCCGTCCCCCAACTGTACCCTGCATCCCAGTCGACTAGGAAGAACAGATACGACCAGTTGGCAGAGTTTCCAGAGCTGTCTGGAAACACGACCTCCGTGAGAAGATACCACAAGTAGGCCCGCGCGTACCACTCCACAGTCGCCTCGTCTACGCCTTCGGGGCATGTCTTCCGGTGCTCCGAGAGCCAGATCAACGGCACACCGGATGTACGGTTACTCTTGGCACCGGGGCAGTCGCCGATGAGGGTGGTGACCCTCTCCTGCCAGTTGGTCCTCTCCACTCGACCGGTGAGTGCATGACCCTTGATCGGCATGGCAGTAATCATCTCCCAGTCCTCGAGGGTCACCGTCATCTCCCCGCATGGCAGATGAAAAGAATGGGTCTCCGGTCGCCACCGGTCAATCAACGCTGTCAGAGCTGCGTGGACAAGCATCGGCAGCTGACGCTTGAACTGCAACACGAAACCCAACAGCCGGGCTCTCTTGAAGAATGGCGCGTAGCGCTCGTCGTAGTCCATATGCCCATGAACCCCGTGACCCCTCATGCGCAGTGGCTGGAGCATCTGTCAAAAATTGAACGCCAAAAGTTAGGAAATTATTTTCGTCAATCCGAAAACTTGGATCAAAATTTCATTCATATAACTTACCTCTCCGTTCTCTATGAAACGGTCACGATGACCCTTGTCGAATGCCCAGTCCAGCATGCAGTACCGTGGGCCGATGTCGTCCGCAAGAGGTGGCCGCCTTAATAAAATTTCATAAACAAAAGCACCATAAGCATGAAGCATACATAAGCAAAAGATGAACTCAAATCATATCGACATGCATCATATCAAAATAAAATTTTAAGCATATTTCTCCAACAACATCTACTACACATGATGGATCAAATCATATCAACATGCATCATATCAAAAAAAGATCCTCCAACATACATCATATCATCATATTTTTAAATATTTTTTTCCAAACAACATCTTCATATCATCATATCAATATGAATCATCAAACTAGGGTTCAGCTTCACACTAGATCATATCATCATATCAACATGCATCATCAAACTAGGGTTCATCCTCATATCAACATTACATCATAATTTTTTTAACAAAATAAATTATGAACTAGGGTTCATCTTCACACTAATATATGAACTATTGATTAGAGTTCATATCCAATACCACTAGTTACTAAAGAACTAAGAACTACAATTACAATCAATCTTAGGTGAAAAAAATCCAACCTAAGTTAAAAAACATGAGGGATTTTAAGCAAATAATGCGTCGAATCGGAAGCAAGTTTGCAAAAACTAATTGAAGGGATCGGAGGAGCTTACGTTTCTCTCTTCGGGGCCATCTCGATCCGCCAAAACGGTGAAGAAACGGTGAAGATTGGAGGGGGAGAGTGGAGGAGATGAGAGAGGGAGAGAGGGGCGCGACTTGGGGGAGAAAATGGATGAACTGCCGACTTGGGGGAGGGGAGGGGTGGGGAGAAGGGAAGGGGCGCGGGGGTCTCGGGCGAAATAACTTCCCGGACCCTACCGCCAGGGGCTCCGGCGGTAGGGTTACACAGTCTACCGCCCGGGCCCCTGGCGGTAGGGTGCAACGAAGGGGGGACGGCGCCGTCTCCGCGCGCTGACGTGGATAAGTTTCCTACCGCCAGGGTCCCTGGCGGTAGGCTGTGTAACCCTACCGTCAGGAGCTCTGGCGGTAGGAAAAAAGGTCAAATCTCGAAAAAAAAATTCAAACGGGATCAGATCCTGAATTTCTTACCAAAAAGGTCAAAACACGAAAATTTGCCTATATACGATGCATCGTGGATCTGGGGGACACATAATCAACCCGCACGTGAGCTGATAACCAAAAGAAACGAAGAACCATGCAAACGTCGCACCAACAGATGCACTTGCCTCACTAAACTGCTCAACTTCGCGCGCCAACCCACGTACTCGTACCATCTACTAGCTCACCATTCCCAACCCCAATCTTCTCCCGTCATCACCGATGCCACCACTACTAGTAGCGAAGCAATTCACCACCGTAGCGCCATCCATGTCCACCGCTGCCGCATGCCACCGCCCATGTCTCCTCCGCCGCCACCCTTCCTCTACCTCCTCCTCCCGCTCCTCCTCATCGTCTCCGGCGCTGAGCCAGCCGGCGGCAGCTGCGGTGGCGGGGCCGAAAGCTGCGGCGACATCGCGCTCCCGTTCCCCTTCCACCTCAACTCCTCCGCCGCCTGCGCCGACGCCGATGGTAACTCCTCGTCCCTCTTCCACCTCTCCTGCGACGGCGGCGGTGGCCACAATGCGACGCTCACCCTCACGCTCGGCGCCGCGGCCTTCCGCGTCCTGGAGTTCCTCCCCACGGGCGCCTCCCTCCTCCTCGACTACGCCGCGCCCGCGGCCCCGCCGTGCGACCCGGGGTACGCCGCGTTCTCGCGCCCGTCCTCCCCGGCGGCCGCGCTCGACGCCGCCGCGTCCTTCCTCGCCGTCGCGCCGGCCAACGTGCTCCGCCTCTACGCCTGCGAGGACTCCTCGCTCTGCCGCGCCGGCTGTGACGACGTGGCCGCGCCGGCCTGCGCCGGGAAGAAGCCCGCGGCTGCCGGGTGCTGCTACCCGCTCTCCGACGGCAGCGTGTGGAAGCCCGGGGACGGGCTCGGCGTGTTCGCCGGATTCGGGTGCCGGGGCTTCTCCAGCTGGGTCAAGAACCGCTCGTCGTCGGCGACGGCGGGCGTGATGAGAGCGATCGAGGTGGAGTGGGCCCTGCCGAGGGGCTCCGCGCTCGCTGCGTGCGCCGACGGCGCCAGGCTCGTCAACTCCACGACGGTGCGCGGCGGCGTGCGGTGCGCGTGCGCGCCCGGGCTCGTTGGTGATGGCTTTGTGCACGGCACCGGCTGCTCCAAGCGGCTCGAGTGCGGCGATGGCGACGGCGCTGCTTGTTGCCAGGGAAGGTTCTGCTCCAAGAAGGCGGTGGCGCTCGCCGGGTTCTTCGTGTCGGTGTTCTTCCTCGCTGCGGCGGTCTCGTTCTGGCTGTTCCTCCGGCAGCCTTCCGGCGACGTGAGCCAGCGGTGGGACGACCTGGACCCGGCGTGCATCCCCAAGATCATCGGGGGCGTGTGCAACGCGAGGCAGTTCACGTACGAGCAGCTGGACGCGGCGACGAGGCGGTTCGAGGACGGCGGCGAGAAGCCCGTCGACGCCGAGGGCTTGGTCCACGCCGGCGTGCTCGACGACGGCACCGTGGTGGCGGTGCAGAGGATCGGGTACGAGACGCAGGACAAGCTGCGGGCGGCCCTTGACGCGGTGTCGCTCCTCCCGGAGGTCTCGCACCCGAACATCGCCCGCGTCGTCGGCTTCTGCCTGCCGGAGGACCCCGGCGCGCGCGCGCTGCTGCTGGTGCACGAGCACTTCACCGGCGGCACGCTGGAGGACCACCTGCGGCGGACGGTCGGCGGCAGCCGCGCCACCCTCGGCTGGCACCACCGCGTCAGCATCGCCATCGAGCTGGCCAGCGCGCTGGCGTACCTGCAGGCGCACGACACGGCGCCGACCTTCCTCCACGACCTCCGCTCCAGCGACGTCTTCCTCGACGCCGACCTCAGCGCCAAGATCGCCGGCCACAAGCTCGCCTCCTCCTCCTCCACCCCGGCGGCCGCCAGCTACCACCACCACTACTACGGCTCGTCGTCGTCGTCAACAGCCGGGGCGAACGAGCAGGACGTGGTGTGCAACTTCGGGCTGCTTCTGATCGAGCTGCTCACGGGACTGCGGCACCAGAACCCGTTCGACTCGGTGGCGCCCAAGGTCAGAGAGGGAAGGCTCCACGAGGTCATCGACCCCACGCTGCTGCTGGCGTCGTCGTCGGGGAAGAAGAGCCAGGGGCAGCTGCCGGCGGCGGCGGAGGAGGTGCGCAAGGTGCTGGAGCTGGCGGTGCGGTGCCTGCTGAGCGCGGAGAACGGGGTCGGGATGGTGGCGGTGACGCGGGAGCTGATGCACCTCGTCAGGGACAGCATGGGGGGCAGCAGCAAGATCGAGATCTCCCTGGAGGAGACCTTCTCCAGCTCCAGCCTCCTCCAGATGATCTCCATGTCGCCCGACACCCTACACCGCCACCTCCCGTGATGCATAGACGACGACGATGATCATCCGTATGCAAATGGGCTTGCTAATATTCAGTGTAGAGTGAAGCCCGCCCGTCTGTATATTCCCGGCTGAATTTGGTGCGCACCTGTTCTTAGTCAGGTTGGGACTTGGGAGCAGAGTGCTCACAAGAATTTCGCCGTAAACATCTCAAATAAAAAAAAAGTTTGTTCCCTTATTGTCATGATAGTAAGGGCGTCTACGGAGGCAACCCATAAATTTCCTCTCGCATCCGTCCGCGATCAGAGAGGGACCAGTCCATGGACACGGAAGCAGAAGGACGCCATCCAACCGTAGCCGCATACATTTTCACAACAACTCGAACAACTGGACCGAATTCGATCAAACCTGATGAATTTTGATATAAACATGGCCGATTTCATTGAAAGTAGGATAATTTGTACATAAAACCGGACGATATTTCTTTTAGTGAACTAAAAACCTAAACCTAAATTCGTAAACTATCCTATACTCCACGGTGACCTCCTAAGTCACGCCGGGCTAGCCGGTGGCTCCTCCTACGTCAGCGTTGCCCGACCAGCCGTCAGAGTCGGGCTTGGAGCGGTGGTAGGCGGCGGTGTCGCTGCAGGGCTTCCCGGAGGCCTCCCGACTGCAGGGCTTCCCGGAGGCCGCCCGACGCTTGCGGATGATCCTCTCCGCCTCTTCCTGCGTCGTGCACAGTGCGACCGCCGCCACCGAGTACGTGGGCTGGGGGAGAGGGCGGCGGTCGTGTGAGGCATTGTCATTGGTGGCGGCGGCGATCTCGGTGAGGGATCATTCCTCGCCGTACCTCACCATCTCCCAGTCTAGGCGGTGGAGACGACGCTTGGATGGCTTCATAATATCGAGGAGGCGGCGGAGATGACGTAATAATAATGTTGCAGTCGTTATTATTACGTCACTGAATTTTCTCGTCTCATTCTCACACATAAAAATTATTGAGTTGATGTAATTTCTGTGTTCATACAATGTTCGGCTCAAAAAAAAAATCTCCACTTTCCCTTGTATTTTGTTCTTTTTGTGTCAAATGGGTAAATAATGTTATCCAAAGAACAAATATTCTCAAGATATTCCTTTTTTTTGCCCCACAACTAAGGGCATCTCCAATAGATTGTATGTTAGTCTTGTTGGTGCATCTTCAATAGATTGTATGTTAGTCTTGTTCGTAAAATGTTCATGTGATCAACCAACAAGCTATCATACAACTACTCCATTAGGTTGTATCTAAGCTATCCAATAAATGATGATAAAATAAATGTGATTGATGTCTATTTCACTTTGGAGCTCTCTATTTCACCTCCGAGTGTCCGTGGCACTCGGCGTATATGTCGATTTCAGTAGTGTTACAACTTTGCTCTCTCTTCACATTTATTACATGCCACATCATCACTATGTCCTAGGTGGCAAATTTATCAACACATATCTAACAGTTGTTGGAGATGCCCTAATGGCCATATGTGGTTTTGTGATGCAGATCCCTGGACTGTTCATAAAATCGGCAACCTGCTATATACAATTACAGAGGTGCACTATTGAATCCGTGATGCCTACTTGCCTTGGGAGATGTCTTGAGATGCAGTTTTAACATGATATAATTATGTGAATCCCAATAACGTCCCTTGGAATTGACAAGCGAGACCCTAATGATGCTCATAGAGTAGAGCAATGCATTTCTTGGAGAAGGCAGCTGTTGCAACAACTGCAAACAACAAGTACACGCACTAGCAATATTCATCAAGGCAAAAGGCGGGGGACAACCATGCACAAGTATTCAGAACATAGGGACCAGTTAATCTAAAGCTCATCCAGGGAACTTGCGACAGGTTCGATAACTCGGAATAACTCGAGGTATTCGTAACACCAAGTACGTACATGGAATGTGGTAAACAGAGAAACGGAAAAGCTAGATTGTACCATGCGCGTTGTAGTGGGAATGTTTTGCAATATATTTCAAGGGATGTGGTTTTATGGAACATGATTGTTTGGTGCAACAATATGAGAACTAAAACTTAAGATTTTGTGCTTGATTATTCTTTTATATTTTTAAATATTTATCAAATGTAAATAGCATAACAGAATGGCAATTCACATGCATGTTTGCATGTTGAAGTGGAATTTTACTATTTATAGTCGCATGTTGAGGTGTGCCTATTTCCATGCATGTTGCATGTTGAGGCGGCATTTTTGTATGTTGGGAGAAAAGAGTTAGTTGGGGCTAGCTCTTTAGATATAGAAGATGATTAAATAGGCTCTCATGCAAGGGCTCGCCTCTATATGTGCTTCAAAGCAAGCATAATAAATAAGTAGAAAATAAAAGGAGATAAGGTGGAAAAAATATTATAGCCAATCAATTGCAGGCGTTGTAATCGGTTGCAACTGGACATGCACAATGCGACTGCAGCTGGGGGTTGAGAAAGTGTTGTCGGGGCCAATTGCATGTCCTCCACTAGACATGTAATTGCAAGCATAATAACCCGACTGCAATTGCACGAGCACAAAGCGACTGCAGCTAGAGGTTGAGTAGGTGTTGTCGAGGCCCATTGCATGCCCACCACTAGACGTGTAACTGCAAGCGTTGTAACCCGATTGCAATTGCATGAACACAAAGTGACTGCAACTTGGGGGGCGAGGAGGTGATGTCGACGCCAGTTGCATGTTCACCACTAGAAAGGCAAATGCAAGTATTGTAACCCTACTGCAACTGCACGAATACAAAAGCGACCGCAACTTGGTCAGGAGTAGGGTTGTCAGGGCTAGTTGCATGTCCATCACTAGGCATGGAATTGCAAGTGTTGTAACCCAAATGCAACTGCATGGGACGACAAATGAGACTGCAACCCGTGGCGAGAGGGAGTTGTTGGACTAGTTGCATATCCACCACTAGACACGTAACTATAAGCATCTGTAACCGAAATTTAATTCATAGACATAAAATCACTACAACTAGGTCGGGTGTAATGTTGCCGGGGCCAATTGCATGTACAACATTAGACATGCAATTGCAAGCGTTTGTAATTCGGTTGCAACTGCACGACAGAAAACGACTACAACTAGGGCATGAGGGAGTTTGTTGGGCCAGTTGCATGTCCATCCCTAGACATGCGATTGCAAGCCATGTAACAACCGTTCATGAGTTGCAGACGACACACCATGGGCAATTGCAGCCGTTGCAGTCAGCGTCCAACTGGTGCGTTCCCTTTTATGTGTTTTCTTTTAAAAAATTCATGAATATTTTCTAAATTCATGTGTATTTTTTAACAAAAAATATATATAAATGATTTTTTTGTTAAGTTCGTGACCATGTCGCTACTACAATCTATACCTAATAATAAAGTCATTAGTGCTTCTGTCCGTTCGTCCCAAAATTACCCTCGAAGTTGTCATAAATTATCCATTATGCCACCCATAAGTGAAGAAAAAATGATTCATTTTTATTTCAAAATTGCCGCAGGGTTTTGTTGTTATATGTTGATACACTCATATAACACAAGCACACAAGGTGCGTAATGGCTAAGGCCCCAGTTTCTCCCCTTTTCTCTCTTATACCAAGGCGCCTCTTCCTCCCTGAACGTGATAATGGGTTGGCCCATGTGCGGCTCGTGGTGCCCCCTGTTTTCTATTTCTTTTTTGCTTTTTACTTTCTTATTTCTGTTTTTTCTCCTTCTTTAAATTAATTCGTGATTTCCAATAGATCCAAATTTAAAAGGTTAAGAGTTTTAGAAAAAATATATTGAGAAATTATAAAATGTTTGTAAATTAAAAAAAATGGGAAATCATAAAATGTTCATGATTTGAAAAAAAAATTGCATGTTATAAAAAATTCTTGATTTCACATACATTTTCATGAAACGAAAAATGTTCATAACTCTTATAAAATGATCCAGTATTCAAACATATTTGAGAAATCGAAAGAAATGTCCATGAAATTTTAGAAAATATTCACAATTTTTTTAAAAATCCGTAAATAATGAACAAAACGAACGCCACTTACATAGGGGTTCTATTAGAGGATTTGTGTACCATTTTCTCTCTTATACCAAGGCGCCTCTTCCTCCCCGAAAATTGTTAACGGGTTGGCCTATGTGCGGCTCGTGGTGCCCCCTGTTTTCTATTTCTTTTTTGCTTTTTTACTTTTTTTTTCTGTTTTTGTTTTTCCTTCTTTAAATTAATTCTTGATTTTCAAAAGATCCAAATTTAAAAAGTTATGAGTTTTAGAAAAAATATATTGAAAAATTATAAAATGTTTGTGAATTAAAAAAATGGGAAATCATAAAATGTTCATGATTAGAAAAAAATGTTTGCATGTTATAAAGAATTCTTGATTTCACATACATTTTCATGAAATGAAAAATGTTCATGACTCTTGTAAAATGATCCAGTATTCAAACATATTGAGAAATCGAAAAAAATGTCCATGAAATTTTAGAAAATATTCACAATTTTTTTAAAAAATCCGTAAATAATGAACAAAACGAATGCCACTTACATAGATGTTCTATTCAGGCACTAGAATGAACATCTGTTGGCAAGTTGAAGCATCATTGGTGTTATTATCTCAAAAACTCTCTCTATACATTATATAAGACATTTTTGCAGTTCAAAGATAGTACGTAGTAGCTACATCTCAGGGTTCATGTTGCAAACAGAGAACACGAAAGTAGTAAGAAATAGAGGGCTTAGATAGTTCGGGGCGTCCCAAGGAGATGCTTGCAAAAGGAGAAGACGAATCGTTCGAGTTACTACTTTCAGTTTATTGATGCCAAATTGCCAATCACTTGGTGGGATCAAGGACGTGGCCAGCGAAGACGATGACACCGGACCGTTCCTCCATGATGAGGAAGGTGAACGGATGATCGGCGACGAACTCCACAACCTTGGGCGGCAGGCCGCCACCACGCATGCTAGCTGTGCTCGCGCCTGCCTCCGTGCCTTGCCCCTGCCGTGCCCCTGTGGACAACCTTGGTCAGGAACGCCGTGCCCCTGCCGTCGTTCTTATCGAACATGCCACGCAAGTCGGCCGCCTCCAGCGAAAAGGGCAGCGATAGGCCCAGCCGGCGGAGGTCGCTTTCGAGGTCCCAGTCGAAGCTTATCTCAAACTTGGGCATCTTGAGGATGACGAGATCAGGCGTCGTCCTGGGCAGGATGCTGTAGAGGTAACCTGGGGCTGCGGTGATCATGTCCACCATGGCGGCAAACCCGTGGCGCTCGTCCGGGAGGAAGATGAACATGGAGAACTGCATGGCATCGGCGTCTTAAGCCTGCACAGGCAACAGAAGATTGATTGCGTAAAAGACATTATTAAAACTAAAAATAACAAGGAATGACAAGTTGTAGCACCAAAATACACATTCATGGCAAGTTGTGACACCACTAATGTAATTGACTCTTATTAAAAATGAAAATAACAAAGGAATGACCAGAAGAAAAGTTTTGATCACCTTATTGATGCCAGTGTCTTGAACATTCGCAGGAAGATACAGCGGCCTGTCCGACGCGTATCCTTGGAAAGTGGAAACTCAGAGGCATCGTCGGAAACTTCCGTTTGAACTCTAACTTGTTCTCCCAGACGTCGGCAGGAAGGTTAGGCCTGTAGGGGAGCCTGAGGACCTTGAACCCGTCCATGCAGGAGGCATAATGGCCGAAGTACATGGGCATGAACTGCGCCTCTACAGGACTGCCGTCGAGCCGGTGGAACGTGCCCGGGCTCGTGTAAGAGCCGAACTGCTTGAGCCACGCTCTCTTGAAGTAGACGGCGTTGGCGAGCACCAGATCGGTCTCAGCGTCGACATCCGTAGGTGAGATGATAGAGCTGATGAGGTTGTTGGTGGCTTTCTTCACACGTCCGTTGATCGTCTCAACAGCTTCCTCCGGCTGCACATCACAGGAGCATTATATAACACGGCCGGTGAGCTTGGAGAGGAAAATGAAAAATGGAAGAATAACTTGGTCGACATAAAATTTTCTACCGACTATAAATAGTTAAATACCTTGCTGGCGAAGCTCACGGTGCGCGCCTCGGACTTGTAGGAATGGGCGGCCACGTCCCGGAACGCCTTGTCGAGCGCGCCGCAGTGGTCGCCAACCCAGACGCCGCCGCCGAAGAGCACGCGCGGCCCGCCGGTGTCGGCGCGGTCGTCGTCCAGGAGGCTGTCGGCGATGCCGCGCCCGAAGGCGGCGAGCTCACTCGCCGACGGCGCCCCGAGGAAGCTGAGCAGCTGGGCCTGTGTGGTGCCCCGCGCGCCCGCGGCCATCAGGGCCAGCGCGGCGTGGACGGAGAGCGGAGAGAACGCGACGTTGCGCTCGATCGCGGTTGCGTCGACGTCGCCCACCGGTGCGAGGAGCTTGGCGAGGCGGAGCGCCAGGGCTGTCTGCCCGTCACGGGCTGCGTCCGCCATGATTGTAGCTGGGTGTGCGCCGTGCGCGATGCGGCCGGGGGCACGACCACGCACGAATATATACGCGCGAGAGCCCAAGCGCGCGTCCGGCGGTATTCTGAACGGCGCCAGTTCGACTCCCGAGTCCGGCGTACACCCCCACCCCACCACGTCCGTCCAGCTTCCAAGCGCACCAAAGTTAATTTTCCATGTAGTAACTGCTGACCACTTCGACTAGGACTCGACTAGTGGCACCTTTATATTCTAAGAAAGTCATCAATTAATCTTTTTTTTCTTCAGGGTTATACGTCATCAATCAAAAACAAATTAGACTACGTCATCACTCTATTAACCGGGGAAGTGCAACGCACACACAGGAACACAGCCCAGAAGATGCGGCCCAATTAATTGGATATATAATTTTCTTGACTGACCGTGGGTTTCTTGGTGAGAACTGAAAAACAAAATCGCCCTCTCCCGAGAGCAACCAGTAGGGACAGACAAAAAGCTCGAAGCTCGGTAAGTCTAATGAACGCGGCTGCTCGACTCGTTTGAGCTCGGCTCGTTTTCTTAATGAACCGAGCCGAACAGCAATTTTTGCTCGTTAACACTAACGAGTTAAACAATCGAGATTGCGAGTTTCGTGAGCTACTCGTTAAGCTCGGTAGTAGCGTGATTTTGTTCATTATAGAGAATTTTCGGTGACTTCGATCACTCCTAAGTCTATGGACGGGCTATTTGCCACATTCACATCTTTCTCGTCTTCTCATATTCTCGATTTATTGTATCCTACTGGTTGGACCTATGTATGTTGTGATTATATGCATGTGACGTATCTTGTTTACTAATGCATCCTATATACCTAAGAAGTTCACCCCCACCAACTTATTTATCTTAACATGCAACATGTCCACATCAGCAATTTAGCCACGTCAGCCATACTTGACCCACCTGACGCAAGACCAGACCGCCTCCTCAGGGTCAACTGAACCACCAAAGCTGTAGTAACGCAGCAAGATAATCTGGTCACCCAAACGTCTCATGACCCATCGTTTCCTCTTCGGCTTCTGTAATAACAGACGATCGCATCCCAGATGGATCTTCAGTTTCGCTTCTTTTATCTCCCCGCTCCCCACATTATCTCACGGAGCTGCAGCCACCAAAACCACGCGCGACCTCATAGTCAGGCAGATCAGGCTCGATGCTCCTCCACCGCGGTGCGCTTCGACGGAAACATCGCACGCCCGGGGCGCACCCGGGGCGCCCCACATCGGGTTCGATCGGCCGTCGATGTCCGCCGTCAGCCGTCCGCCGTCTGGATTGGCTTCACCCGCCGGCGGCTGCCCGTCATACCCCACCCGGAGACGGCGTGGCGCCACCAGCAACCTTGCCGCCGCCCGTCGTACAGCCATCAGCCTGTACTCCCTTCGCTCCGGTCTGGAGTGCGACCAGCCGATTGGAACAACATGCTTTTGGAGATGAAGAAGAGGGGCTATTTGCACCAGGGATCTGCTCCCCTCTGCCAAACTTACTTTCTTACCCATGTCTGGTCTGCTCTCCCAACATCACTAGCGCCACCAGAAGTTTTTGTGAGATTTTATCACAATATGCAAACTAAACTCTCTAATAATGGGTATTATGTTCGTTGATGTTTCATATCTGCCGAGTACTTTGCTGAGTATATTTTACTCACTTTTGTGTTTCCTTTCTTGGTTTTATTTAGTTTTCAGGTACCCAGACACACGTGTTTATAGTCTATACTATATTCACTACTCCTGCCTTGCCTCAAAGGTGCAGAGAATTTCATTCATGAGAGGTTAACTGATCCCTTTTATGTTAATCCCCGATTAAATCCCCTAATTAACCTTGATGTGCTGTTATTTTTTTCTTCTTCCTTAATCTTTTTCCGCTCTTGCAGAAGTTACATGCTGACATTTTGCTTCGGCCTGCTTCGATCCTCGCACTGTCTTAGGTTCTTCGTGATTCCTCCATGGATCCATTCCTAACCCTCCTCCACTATTTTGCCATTTCAACAGGATGTTCGTTACCAGAAGAGTTAATGTTTGTATTATATTATATAGGCCATCTCATCTATGCATGCCTATTGTTTTGGTCTTTCTGAACTATTGTCAAAATATGCTATCCGATTTCCTATATCACGTTGCAGCCTTGGGTTCGCCACAAAACCTTGCAACCCGATATTCTGAGTAACATGAAGAGTCTGTTCTTCTACTGTTTCATTCCTCCAAGTGTATTGTTCAATTTCTTTTGGGACAGCCAATCACAATCCACGTAAGTGAAAAAAATATGTGTTTCAGTTATTGTAAGTCTAAAGTGCGAGCTGCATGTTGTCATGATAATCATATAGTATTAATTAGAGTAGCTTCGTGGATCATGCGATTGATGTTACAAACATACCTCATTATACCTTTTTTGATTGTGGTTTCTGTCTGTTTCGGCAAGCAAAAAAAGCTCTAATTGTCTATCTTCGTAATAAGAAAGATAGAAATATCTGAGTCGGCAAAATCTAAGATCCACACATTGCTGCCGCATCGGAGCCTCATGATCCTTCCTCTATCTCTACATCTCTCGGAGCTCCTTGATCCCCGCCGTTGTGGGCTATGATTGCTCAAGCCCTACGCCCAGGCATCAACTCGACGAGTTGCACGTTTCGCCGCTGCTATCCTCCTGCAGCATCAACTGTGCCAGAGGTGGGGGCTATCCATCCTTTGAACCTATGAATGTTTTTTTTATTTTTTGAGTTAGCTTCATTTGACACTCTGATTTATGTGTGGTAGGAAGTTTTTCTTAGTACGATGCTCTATTCCATCTAAGCGTCCACAGTGAAGTCCGTGGTAACAAGTCTGGTCAGTCTCTCTCCCCAAAACTCCTCTAACTCAACTACCGCTGACACATGTGTCTAGATGTGATGGATTATTATTGTTTCTCGAATCCAGTTGGTTTTTTATTGGAAGCGCTAGATGGTCAGTATTTTTCTTCGTTTTGTTTCATTAGAGATCCTGAAAGAAGAAAGTGATGAAGCTACCACTTAAGTGCCCAACTTCAATCGTGCATCTATGTGTCTCCTCTCCTCTCACACGGGTTAGTTTAGTATGGATGTCGGATGTACTATTTTTATTGCTCCCCTCTGATTATTTTGTAGAATCACAACATATGGCATATTCGGGTTCATTTTCAGGTGATTTTTTCCACGGGAGTAGTATTCCATTGTGAATTTTATGGGGTTGACATTGTTGTTCTTCCCCCACTGTAGTGTTCTACTGTTGCCACAACAATCAGATACCTACATAAATAAAAGGAAATATAAAGCGACGACTATTACGAACATGCTTGCATTTCTCTGAAATTCGAGGTATACGGTGCCTATATTGCACTACTATGCTTGCTAATAAATATTTCGTTGAAACATAACACCTTGGATAAATTTACAGCGGAACATCCATAATTTCAGATATATGATAGTATAGTCCATGATCAAATAATGTACTTCCTGATTTTAAAGGTCTGTTTTTGTTCCCTAAATTTGTTTTTATACATTGCAATTTACATATGCTTTATGGTGCCAGTGTTTCTTCAGCTGAATTCTCGGCCTGGCTGCTCCTTGAGTTTGCATTCATGTGCTATTGCAGTGGAGAATGCAGTTCTCATGCACATGCTTCCCCGGGATGTACAAGTGCAAGGACAATCAAGGGCGCTTAACTGTTTCTGGTTTAGAGATGGAAGTTATCATTTAAACATTCAAAGTGGACAATACATTTATATTTCTTTTCATAGGTCCTACTATTTCCAACTCCATGAAATCCCCTCACTACAAATTCCCGCAGCAACGTGCGGGGTATCATCTAGTTTTCCTAATGAGCTGATCGCGAGCGCTCGCGAACATATAACGAACCGAGCCAATCTTTATATTTAGCTCATTATCCTTAATGAGCTTAACAATCTAAGCCTTAACGAGCCGAGTCTTAACGAGCCGAGTAGCTCGTTAGTCCAGCCCGAGCAACCAGTTGAGGGGCGCTTTTTTTTTTTTGAGAAGTGCACACTATATTAACTAAGGAGCAACGTCGGGGATAAACAAGAAATCTGGCTTAACAAGTAGCCACATATGACGACCAAAATCTAAAGACAAAGCTGCCCTTGCCAGGTTGTGTACCTTCAGTATTACGATCTCTTCCCTCGTGGAGTATCTCTGCCGCCTGGAACTCCTTCTTCTTCTCCCTGATGCCATCTATAATCAGACTGTTACATCCCAAGTAAGCTTCATGGAGATGCTTGACCGTTGTTATGCAATCAGTTGACACCTGAATCTTGTGCAGTATTAAATCGCTAGCCAAAGAGAGTCCTTCCCGCAGGCCATTGCCTCTGGATCAACCTGATCCCTTATGACTCTGACCGAGGATCCCAGATAAGTCCCACAGCAGTCCGACAGATAGCCGCAATTGCACCTCGGTCTTTGTGACGTGAGATAGCTGCATCTATATTTATTTTATGGAAGCCTTGCGCTGGAGCAATCCATTGAGCCTGGTCATTCCTGTTAGATGTGTATAGTTCATTGTATACATCCCTATTGTATAAGGAGCTTTTCTGCACTTTCACACACATGTATATGTAATGACCTTTGACCCTCAGGAAATACTAGTTGCTCATTCCTAACATCGTATCAGATGCTTAGGTTCCTCTCTCGCTCCCGCACGCTCGCAACTCCGTGCTCCCCTTCCCTAGCCTGCCTCGTCTCCGGTCGTTCCTGCTCGATTCCGGCCGCCCCGACTTGATTTCTGCCAGCTCCTCTGCTCCAGAGCCGCCGCCCGCAGCTGCCTTCCTCGCCCTTGGCTCGGCCAGGTTCCAGGCCGTGCGGCTCCTTCCCTCGCGCCAGCTCCTTCCCCCGCTCGATCCTCCTCTCGCGCCGGGCCGGATCCCGTGCCTGAGCTAAGTCTTGAGACTAATGGCGAAAAGAGAGAGAGATGGAAGAAAAGAATCCCCCAAGTCTAGTGGTGGGGGGTGGCTTATATAGAGTGCGCAACCCCCTCACCTTCTATGTTACAAAGTGGGGCATGAATGCCATAATGTCAGCCCACTACCAAGCCCTCACCATGAGAATGATGTCGACTGCTTTGTTGCCTGCTGGTCTTCGTATATCCGAGTGAGTTGAGCGGTCGAGTGGTGAACTGTCATCCGAGTGGATGGTATACTGCTTGGTCGAGTGGATCATATGCTGCTTGTCCGAGTGGATAGTATATCTGTATGAAATTTATCTAGACCCACGTGTTATGTGGACCCCATGCTTTATGATATTTCGACCCTTCGTGGGCCTACCTGTTATGTGTATCCCCAACATTAGCCCCCGAATCGATTGCGATTTTGCAGAACGAGATTGTGAAAGACACAACTTGGCCCGGGTGATTACTCGGTAGCTGTCATCGTACTTTCAGACAACCAAGGTTTGAACAAAATCTCAATGGATTCCGGCACTGCGCTTCCGACTGATCTGGGGTAAGTGCCCACGAGGAGCAACTTGGTGACATTCGATCATCTCTCGGAAACTCGTGATCAGAGTATGGATGTGTCACTAAATCCAGGCAACAAGATCGACGCATGGACAGCTCTCTCGGTGAGATGCCATTCTTATCCCGGAGGAACGTCAATACTAGTCGGCTCTAGATCCAAACTTATGAGTTTCACGCTTTGAGTCCTGGAAGAAGGCTCAAAACAGGTCCACGGAGGAGCCTTAAACTCACCTTAAAGCAATTTTTTTGGGAGTGATTTGGAGCTGGTCCTGCATCGAGTAACTGATTACTCGAAATTTCTTCACGCCTGGAACGTGTCTTTTTTTGTTGTTTGGCCGTCACTCGGACCGGCGGACCGTTCCGAGTGGATACCATTCCAGTGGGGGCACGCTGAGTGCACCCACGGCGGGAGTCTTAGAGCTTGTCTTTTTTGTTGTTGTGTTCATCACTCGGACTGGTCAGACCGTACCGAGTGGAGATTACTCCAGTGAGGGCATGCTGAGTGCACCCACTGGGTGTAGTCCCCGAGACCACCGTTGACTGCGGGCAATCGGCGGGGGTCTGAGAGAACTAAAACTCTTCTTAGATGGTACTGATCGAACTTGTTCTTCTCTAACTCGGAGGTCGAGTAATTCTGGAGCTGGTTTTTCATCGAGCAAAATGTTTCTTTCTGAGTTCTCTTCCAGTGGGGGCACGCTGAGTGCACCCGCTGGGTGTAGTCCCCGAGCCTCTGTCGGACTAGATGAGTCGGGCAGAGGGTTTAAGTCTCCTGGTAAACCTCCACGCAGTCGACATGGTAAATATCTTTTAGTCTGAAATTGAGTCAATCGGATGCATCTTCAGGTGCTTGACATGGTAAATAAGGTCAGCCTGGAGCTGAGTCGGTCGGAATGATCTTCATGCACCCGACACGGAATAAATTCAGCTTGGAACTCGGTCAAGCAGGTGAATCTTCATGCTCTCGGCACGGAGAATGAATTCGGCTTTGAAACTGCCGACTGTAGAAAAAAGTTGGACACTCCAGGGAGTAATCTTTCCATTAGTACTTCTACCGTTAGATTTTGCATGAAAGGGGTATTTGTAAGAGTACATTGTATCCGCAGAGGAGCTTCATTTTCACCCTTTTGCATGAAAGGGGTATTTGTCCGAGTAGACGTGCTTCCGACTGATCGAGGTATGTTGACTTGCAAGGAAAGACTTAGTGGCACTTGTATGTCTCCCGGAGGAGATAGACTAGTGGTCTGACATGGACGCGCCATGAAACCCGAGTGACGGGGCTAGTGTGTAGGCTGACTCTCCGGGGAGAAGCTACTCATTATCCCGGGGGAACACCAGCACATGCCATCTCTGAGTCCAAGTTTGTGAAACTGACGCCTTGGAACCTAGGATAGGGCCAAGTTATCCGTAGAGGAGTGTTGTTTTCACCCTTTTTGCAGTTTTTGATGATGTCTTTAGGTAATGATTTGGGCGATCGTCCGAGTGGACAATACTACCCTTATAGATTTTTGGCAGACCGGGCAAGTATGGTCAGAAAGTTATTCCTGATGTGATCAATGGGTCGATTGAATGGGCGTAACCCCTGAGGGCGGCATGGCCGACGGCTGTGCGTAGCCCCCGAGTGATGCTCGAAAGAGGCAAGCTTGCTACAGAATGTGATATGAGGTTTGATCATATGAGTAACTTAGTCGTTCCCATGTTGGGGGAGTAGAGGTAAAGACATGTCCAACTGATGGTGACGCGCGAGGTGGTTAAGGGGCGATGATGTGTACAACCGAGTGACGACGCGCGGGGCGGTCGAGTGGTGAAGACATGCACAACCGAGTGGCAATATGCGGGGCGGCCGAGTGGCGAAGGCATGTACAACCAAGAGGCGACGCGTGGAGCGGCCAAGTGATGAAGACGTGCACAACCGAGAGGCGACACGCGGAGCGACCAAGCGGTGAAGATGTGCGCAACCGAGTGGCGACGTGCGGGACGGCCGAGTGAAGATACGTGAGGTGGTCGAGTGAAGGACTACGTGTCCAGCCAAGTGGATGAAATTGTCTTGGAAGGATTTAGCCAGATGCTTTCGAAGTTAATGTAGTGACGAGGTTGATGTAGTGTGGTTGCGACGCAACAAGACCAGCGTGACAACTGAGTCTGAGTAGGAATGAAGATGGCGCGCAGAGCGTCTGGGTGATTATAAAACTTCTCAAAGTGGTGGGCCGAATGCACTTGTTGAAGTGAAGGATCTAACTGGTGATGAAGCACTCGACCACTCAGGAGAGTGTCATTCCAAATGAGTTGCAGCCCCCGAGTGCGGCGTAGCTCCCGAGCGTACTACAGGCTTCAACAATGGACATGTCGGAATACGGGAAATATAGTGTTGAATGAATAATTTGCAATCCATCGAGTCGGACTCGGGTAAGGATGAGGAGAAATTTCCGAGTGAAGCTCGAAAGAGGCAAACTCGCAAAAAGAGTGATGTGTGAAGTTTAATTATAAAAGGGATTTATCTGTCTCATGCCTGACGGGGTCTATATTATCGATGAAGAGGATTCCATAGAGGGGTTGGCCGGATGTGTTTGAAGCCAACAGAGCGACAAGGTCAGTGTTGCGGTGCGCTGGGACCGGTATGGTGACCGAGTCCGAGCAGCAATGAAGTTGGCGCAAAGGGCCGTGGAGTGACCGCGTAACTTGTGTAAAAAAGGGCACAAGCCAACAAAATAATTTCTCGAGGAAATTTGATGTGTGCTAAATGATTTGTGTGAATAACACCCATAGACACCCGCTGGGAGTGCAAGGGGCTTGCTGGTTAACCAGCAAGAGTCTGAAAGACCGAAGGATCCGTTCGAACTTGTCGAAGCGACGGATCCGACTGAACTCATTGGAATACTAGCTCAAATAAAATGGAAGTGTAGTGTTTCGACTGAGTTGCAGCCCTGGAGGACCGATGCAAACTCGAAATGAAGAACGACACCTGGTGTTCGTGAATGATGTATGCGAAAAAATGGAAGTTGGACTTGGGAGTCACATAAGCAGTACTAAGCAAGTATGTGAAAATAAGCAAGCGAGCATAGAGGTACACTTGGTGGCGTGGCCTCCGAGTGAACGTGATGTGTGACTTACGGAACACTCGGGAAGACGAAAATAACAGAATGTAAAATGACTTAGCTGTCTGAAGGCGCGCGGGGCGGCCGAGTGAAGTAGGCGCATCACGCGGCGTGGCGACGCGCGGAGCGGCCGAGTGGTGATGAGGTGACCAACCGGATTTTTTGTCGAAAGAGACCCTCTGTCCACTGGAATTGACAAAAAAGACCCCTTGCGGACGAAATTGACAAAAGAGACCCCCTCACTAGTGGCGGCAGGCGCGGCAAGTGACACGTGTCACCTGCCGCCACGCCGTGAGGCGGCGGGCCCGGCCGCCACAACAGGAGGCGGCAGCCCGGTGTATAACGGTGCGTGCACAGGCCAGCGTGCCGCGACGGAACGGGCCGCGCAAGGCGGGCCCGGCCGCCACCGGGTGAGGCGGCCGCCGCCGCTGCTGTCGCTACTCGGCCGACAAGGCCTGCTGCGCGCGGGCCCAGCGGGTGGGCCACGCCGCCACTAGCTGAGGCGGCACGTCCTGTGCTGCTGCACGCGCGACAGTGCGCAGACGGCGCTGATTTCGAGGCGCGAGCTTGATGGCTGTGACTCCGACGCGCGGGAATATGGCCGCTTTTGGTTCTTTCGCCCGGGAATCCTGCCTTTGCTTCTTTTGCCTCAGCGGATGCGATGGCACTGGGAATCCGAGGCTACGCGAAACTGTTGTGCCGACACTACAGGGATCGTAAATATCCTCGCTTAATTTTCTCGCCATCATTTATCGTTTGAGCTTATAAAAGGAGGCACCGAGGCTCTCGTCCAGCCCTCCTAGAAATCGCCAGTGCGCAAAGTGTGTAACACATTTTTTCAGTCGGTATGAGTTTGCCTTGCTCGGATCAAAGCATTAGGCCGAGGAAAATGAAGAATGCAAGTTTGCCTCCTGGGGTGGCAGTCCTGCGGTGTTGGTGTGGCGATCTTTGCAAGGTGAAGGAGGTGACGGATTTTTCAGATTGGTTGGGCATGAAGTTTTTCATGTGCGCCAATTATGAGGAAGATCCTGCCGTAGCTATTTCAGAGTACGACAAGCCTCCGGTATGCTTTAACCATCACGAATAGATATTGTTGGTATTTTCATTGATTCTTTAGTAACATTCTTGTTTCTTGTTGTAGTCTCCTCCGCCTCTATGCATGTACTATCATTGGATTGACACGGAGAAGCCGGCTTGGGCAGTGACTGAGATTCGTGAAAGAAGTCGCCGTGCGTGGAATAGTTTATTTGCAGAAGAGCGACGCGAGAAGGCGGAAGCTGAGGAGAAAGCAGAGCAAGAGAGAGAGTTAAAAGAATACTATGCGGAGCAACACCGTTTTTTGAGGAAATGGGAAAGAAAAACAGGGAAGAGGCTCGTCGCATGGAGGAGCAGGAACGACAGCCAAAGGAGGCTCGTGAGGCAGAGAGGCAGAGAAAGAAAGAAAGGGCTCGTCAGGCCAAGGCAGCAGAAGAAGCTGGCTATGGAAAAGGAAAATATCCATGCTGGACTCAGTAGATTCCTGTGGTAGTATTTAAAATTCCGCAATCATTTGTATCTTTATTTCTGCACTTTAATGTAGCTTTATTTCAGGAGTTAAATGTAGGTATATTCCTACAATGTATCTTATTTTCAGTTGTGCCGTATCGTAATGGAAAAAAATATAGTTTAAGAATAAAGTAGTGGCATTTTCTTTCCCTCCACTAATATCGAACATCGTGCAACAACTACAAAATAAAATTAAGATAGAACATAATGCCCTACAATAACAGAGTACAAACTAATAATGCAAGTACATCCGAATTAAACGGTAGAACTGGAATAAAACTACATGAAGGCATCATCGTCATCCTCCATCGATGCAGAACTCTTGCCCTTTGATGATGCAGCACCCGGAAGCGGCGGCATGAAGATATCATCTTCATCCTCGCTCTCCTTAGTCCATAAAAATGGATGCTTTTCTGCAGTCCTTCTGAAAGTTTCACTCTTCGGCTCCACTACATTCTTCCACCTTGCACGCAACCTAAGAAGTTCTTTACGTACCTCCTCATAGGTCCTTTCAGGCCACCCAGACCTACGTAATTGGTGAGCCAACTCATTCATTATGGTGTCACTACCGGTGAGTTCGTCCCATGGAACTATCCTATTGTCCATCCTGAAATCGGTAGCTAGCCTCAGAAGAGTCCTGCTCATCCCAGGGTGAAAACTACGATCGAAAGGATAATGGGACATCTCGACTACACTACACTCGAATGCTTATCCACCTCCGTCTGAAGGGGGTTTTATAGGTAGAGAGGAGAAAATGGCGGGAAAGAACGAGTGCAGTATGGCGGGAAAGGGTTGGCGGGAACATATGGCGGGAAACGAGTGGCGGGAAGATATGGCGGGAAGGGGTTGGCGGGAAACGGGTGGCGGAACATATGGAGGGAAAGCATTGGCGGGAAAATATTGAGGGGAAAGCGTTGCCTGAAAATATATTTTTTCAATGTCTAAGACGGGCAACGGTTGCACGGTATTCATCAGCCAAAATATTAAAAAAATTCATTTCGGCCTAACATAAGCAAAAGAGTGGAGCGGGATAGTATGGCGGGAGATATAGGCGGGAAAAATTGTTCCTGACTGGTGCATTTTTATTTCAGCAAACATAGATGTTCAAATCGAAAAGTCTGATACACACATATATAGATACAATGGGTCGCACACGTGCATAGATGAATCACCCTACTTTACGACGACCACCTGGCCTTTCCTTACGACCGGAAGGAGACAAGCGATTAGGTGGCCGGGTCACACGAAGACCGCGGCCGTACTCCAATTCGGCTTCATGTGTCTGCGAGTCCTGCGTAGGTGGTGGAGTCGCGAATCCTTGTTGCGAACCTGAAGCGTAATTGTAGGCGTATGGTTGTGACTCCGGGGGGATAAAAGATGGGCCAATAACATCCCCTCCGAAGAACTCTGTAACTAATGATGTAACCGTGTCGCCAAGATCATGTGATGCTCCCCGGAGGCCTGTGTTGACGCCATGATCATGTGATGCTCCCCGGAGGCCTGTGTTGACGCCGCGTTGGGTGTTCTCATCGCCCCAATTAACATCAGGTGTGTCCTGCACATAGAAACATTTTAAACAAACTGTTAGAGGATAATATATGATATCATTGTAAATGCATTGAAATGTAAACATGACTACCTGAGCATATCCCTCTCCTATACTGTCTGGCCATTGTACTTGGTGCTGGTTTAAATCTGGTACACGAGTCTCCTCGGGCATGGGGATCCCTCGCGTGGAGAGAAACGGCTGAGATCCCTCACCTTGGGTGTATGCATCATATCCTGTGTACGCATATGGGTTAGGGGAAAGAAACTGCTCGGGCATCGAATCCAAGCCCGTGCCATGGTCCTGAGATGTCTGCCCCTGACGAAGCTGCATCGAAGAAGAGCGATGCAGTGGCAGAGATGAGTCATGTCGTGGCAATGTCGTTCTAGTACTCGGACCCTCCCCCCATTGCTCATGGCTCGTACGCGCCTCGCTCGGTCTGGACGACGGTGCCGCACTCGGTCTGGCTGACCTCGCTACCGGCATGTATGCTCCAGTGGCAACGTCGTCGCCTCTACCGCATCTGAACTTCTTTGCCACGAATTGTTGCAAAAGTTTCTGGAATGTCTTGCGATATGGGCCCTGGGCCGGCATGCTATCCGTAGCCATCTGCCCTACTTCGTTGACATTTTCAAGCTGAACAATATTTGGATGTTATTTAGTTCAAATGATTATGAAATGATGGACCTAAAAAAGTTACAAGTGATTACCAGGTGGTCACGATAGTAAGCTGCATGCAGCTCAACATGTCTCCGCGCCTGCTCCTCTTGTGTGAGATGTGTTGGTATAGTAGCTGGCTGACTGGCCAGGCTAGCACGTGTGTTCATGCAGTACCACTGCTTGTACGCTTGATCTGTACTTCCATCGTACGGCCTGCAAAATTAAATAATTACATAAACCGTTGTGATGAAAGCAAAGCATCGTCACGCATCGTATGATCATCGTAAAAAAATAATGTACATAAAATATACCTAAGTTGACGCACTATATCTGCTAGCGCTTCATTTGTCCACTTGTGTACCCATTCACTGTTCTCTTCCCTCCAATCGTATAAACTCCAACCCCTGCCCATATTGGTTAGCCTGCAAATTATGTAACAAAGTGTGAGTTTAGTAAATTAAAAATGACACTAACTATTTAGGGATGTCACATCTTACTTATGTGTTTCCTCGTCGATACGTCTGGGAAAAGGTGGTGGAATTTCTTGATAGAGACCGAACTGTCTCATTACACGCTCTGGGTTGTAAGGTTCAACACACCACAGGAACAATAAGTTGCAGCGAGTCAGCCAGAATGCACTATCGGTCAACATGCCTGGTGTGAAGTGTCGAGCATCAAAGACCATTTTTAGCTGGTCCTGAGTCCACGGGTTCCATGTGACTTCTGCCTCATCAAGTATCTCAAACTGCTGGTGGTACATAGGGTAACAATTTTTCGCAATATCTGGAGACCAACGTTTCCGTGCCTTTGTCCACCTGGTGGCCATAGTTGCGCTAGCACCCTCGCCAAAGTCATATGGGTATATGGGTTGTACTATACGAGGTCGTCCTACAGGGAGGTATTCCCAGGACCACAACTGTAGAAACTCATAGGCGACACAAAGTAATGGAGCTTTTTGTGCGAAAGAGGTTTTTTGCGTGGCATCACACAAGCCTCTGTATGTATGAGATAGCATGGCAGAACCGAAGCTGTATTTTGGCTGCTCGGGTAAAGGTTCATCTACCATATTCTCTGCAATGTAGATGAGACCAGGGACAACAACGTCCCCATGTGAATTTGGAAATAGATTCCCGAGGAGCCACAACAAATATGCAAACAGATGTCTTTTTCTCGTCTCCTCATTGGCGAAGCTAGATAAATTAAGAAAGTTATCACGAAGCCAGACGAGTGGGATGCCCCGAGGGTTACCAGAACGTTGTGATTCTGGCATTTCCATCCCAAGACGGGCTGCTATATCTAATGCCCAAGATGGAGACACTCGTGGAGAGACTACCGGCTCACCTCTAATTGGTAGAGCAGTGATCATAGAAACATCTTTCAGTGTAGGTGCAAGCTCCCCAAAACGAAAGTGAAAGGTGTGGGTTTCAGGTCTCCACCGGTCAACGAGGGATGTCAAAAGGGATGGGTCCGAACGTACTTGGTCGTCGCATGATGTGAGCCTAGCAAAACCTTGTAGTCCATAAGCGTCAAGGTGAGCAAGGAAATGATTGTGTATTGGCCATGTTTTCTTTATGGTTCGAAGTCTGAAAGGCCGATAATCATGCTTAGTATTTGGTTTCAAAAATAGGTGGCAACGGTGCCCGGCGTCATGGGGCCCCTGCAAAAGCACTGGCACTTCACCCATAACCTGCACACAAACATACAAATATAAATTACGAGGAAGACAGAAATACAAATGCAAATCAAAATTAACTTAAAAAATACAAAGAGATACGATTTACATTAATTATCTGAAGTTAACATCAGGAGTACAATAATACAAAGAGAATCAATTTAAATTCAATATAAGTACACATAACGAGTAGAAATATAAATAGACATGGCGAGTACATATATATCAACATCATGCGTTGTTGTTGGCTCGATACGGGCAGTCTTTGCGTGAATGTCCAGGACACCTGCAAACGCGGCATCGCCTTGGTTCTCCCATCTGGCTATGGTCCATGTCATTGCGATGACGCCTAGACTGACGTCGTCCCTTTGCGGTTCTCATCAAGTCGGTGTTCGGAACCCATTTCGGCCCATCTGGCCACAACATTTTGTAGTTCATATCAATGCCCCAAGCCCAGAACTCACCGTTCCAAGTGTTGTACAGATTGTACATGTTGAAGTACGGCGATATGTATGGCTCGACGCTGATTTTTTGAACAGCAGCCGCCCGGAGCACATGACTGCAAGGGTAGCCCTCAAGCTTGGGCTTGTTACAAGTGCACTCACAGGAGGTTGAGCCAAGGGTGACAGCTTGCTTTTTTGATCCTCTGTGGTGACCCTTAACGTACTTGGCTCGCACATTGACCTCCCACTTATTCCTAAGTGCGTCCACTTTCCTGCAGCCATGACTTTGGGACTTCTTTGCTTTCTCGTCCAGATGTCTTTGCATCTTCTCGGACCATGGCTTGTTCAATTCAACTTGTGCTTTGGCGACGGTGACCCTGTCTGCAAAGTATGACAGGGTCCGGTTCCAAGTTTCTTCAATTAGGGCTGTGATAGGCAGTGCTCGCACCCCTTTAAGAACACCATTGTACACCTCTGACATGTTGCTGGTCATTATTCCATACCGAGCCCTGGTGTCGTGAGCCTGCGCCCACTTCTCCAAATGAGGGCAATTCTCGGTGATCCACTGGCTCAAATTTATGGCCGTCCTACGACCCCTCCGGTCTTCTCTCTGCGGCAAGGCCGCGCGGTCGATCTCACCATTGATACCTGCCCATATCGCATTCATTTTGGCTTTAGTTTTTTGCATGCACATCCTCTTGAATAACTTGAACCAATCCTTGTTTTTGAATTTGGAGTAAAAGTTTGCTGCCAAATGCCTCATGCACCACCTTCCCTCTAGATCGGGCCAGCCCCACTCTTCTTCCGACGCCTTAATTATTTCAAGAGCGCTTAATAATCCAGTGTTGCGATCAGAAATGATGCAAACACCTTTACGCTCTTTCACGACACCAATCTTCACGCAGCTCAGGAACCACAACCAGCTATCTTTGTTCTCGCTCTCGACCAATGCATATGCAATAGGAAGAAGCTGATTATTTGCATCCGCTGCAATCGCCACCAATAGTGTGCCCTTGTACTTTCCAGTGAGAAAGGTACCATCAACAGATAATACCGGGCGACAGTGCCTGAAGGCTTGTATAGTCTGGGCGAATGCCCAGAATAAGCGGTCCAGGATTAGCTCACCCGGGTTCATTGGGTTTGGACGTTCTCTCCGCCAAACTTGAGTCCCCCTATTAGCACTTGCTATTTGATGAAGCATTCTAGGGGCATAAGAATATGCCTCCTCATAGGTACCATACAAGTTCTTGAATATATTTTCCTTCGCACGCCTAGCCTTGCTGTAGCTAACAGGGAATCCAATTAGATCCTCTGCATCTTTTTGCAGAGCCCTAACACTAATGTTGAGACTTCCCTGCACAATTGTTTCCATCGTCTGTGCCACAAATTTTGCTGTCACATTGCAGTGATCTGAAAGAGTCCCAGTTTGCTCACAGGTATGCTCCACTATTTTTGTGATATGCCATGACTGACATACCCCAGGCTTCAGTCTAGCGAGAACTCTTCCGCGGCAACCTTTCGCGGTGTGGATGCATATGACCTTCAACTCTTTTTTATCAGACTGCTTCACTCTATGCTGGCGGTGGATGCCGATTGCATAGCTACCCATTGCCTGGTAAGCAGACTTCTTATCTGGGAAAACTTGCCCAACCTCCAGGCTTCCCGCTCCTAGGCCAGAAGCAGAGTGAAATTCGTTGGTGATGCTCATATCCTGTAAAAACCCAGGTTGCAGTGCCGCCGCGACCGCCCTCTGAGGAGGAACATCTTCTTCTCCGCTTGACTCCGAAGACGCAGAAGAATGATCATCATCATCTAGCGCCTCCGGCAATCCCTCCACGTGTTCGCTCATGTCAACGGCCGCCGACCAATATCCTGTGTCATACACAGGCTGGCCGCCCGTCGGTTCCGATGGGCCGATGCTAGGGGCTGATGTGATGGCCAACTCGACCTCACCACCCCTGCTACTGCATCCGGCAACATCAGTGACTGAAATGAACTCCACATACACCATCGGCTGACCATACATTGAGTTATTGGGATTGCTTGCAAACCTCATGTACGACCCCCACGACCGATCACCTGTGACAGGCCGCAAACCCCAACGGGCAACTGTCCCATCATTTCCTCCGTCAACGACGAAGGCCTCCATTGTCATTTTTTTTCCTGCATCACTGGGCCAAACACCGCCCGGATGCACCTTCTAACAGCTGCGTAACCCACGTTGACCATGTCTCTCACCACTACTGTAGTCGACTCGCAGAAGGACACATCCACCCCGCATGGACCGTCGCGTAAGACGTTCCCATAGTACACTACTAAATTTTCCATAGTACCTAACCAACATACATGTTTACATTTCAAATAATTAGTAACTGAACATTTAGTAACGATGACAACATTTACATATCTTATAACTAAAATAATAACCGTATTTTCGTTATAAATATTCGGTTTGTTTTTAGAATCATTTGCTTAGACTTTAAGGGGTTGTTTGGTTAACGGGTATTTAAAGATCTATTTTTCTCAAACTTGTCTACGAGCGTAACAAACTAAAACTCTGTTTGCTTTTCTCTAACTACCCCAAAAATATCCTAAAATAGTTCTCGTAACATGCAAAAACTTAGCTTCTGGAAAAACGACTATTAGTAAAATATGGTTTTCTACATAATTTCCTTACAACAGGTTATGACAAAACTGAAGGTAAGTACTCGCTATCCAAACAACCACTAAACATAATATTACGATAATAACATTTAAATATCATATGAGTAAAATATCTAATTTCTTCCGGCATGATATAATGTTTTTCATATCATACGATAAAATTCATTTATTTACAAATAATAATATTTGCAGCGGCATGACAGTACATCAATATAAAAAATATTAACAAAATTACGGCGTCATTTTATACCTTAGGTCCAATATGGACGTGCTTGCAAATGCAATTAAGCGTCCAAATAGTTCGAATAAATATCCGTCACCAGTAATATATGAACAGAGTCAACCTATTATCACATGAACATCAATATTACACACGGATTTTTCTTTCTGCTATCAAAAGTATGAAAATAGCACTTGCATGTATGTGGTCATCATCTCAAAAGGGATAGCGAAGATGGTAACACAATTTCTTCAATCACGTCATCTCCTCCTTGTTTGCTACTAAGATGAATTATTTTACCTAATTACATATATCATTAAGTACATTACCACCTAATCTTAACATATAAAATTTAGATTATTGTGACATAACAAAGTAGACCTACGATTTCCTAACCATAGACTTATTAATAAACATACCACATGAAATATCATACCACATGCAATGAACAATTACAGTGTAATTTTTTCTTAATTACCGTATTAAGAGCTTCTCGCATGTCAATACAAATGTATGCAACTAACATTGATACAACATCTTCAACCTACTCTTATCAAAAAAATAGTTTAAATGTTGTATCCGTCGTTTGAATTTTTTCCGAACCTCTAAGCACTAACATCACATAGCTAATGACGAGCTAAATGACTAACTAATTACCACCGTGCATCACAAAAAAATCCATGTATTGCAAAGCTCATACCTTGATCTCCCCCTTCGTACTTCACTTAGCACGGCAAATCCTACTCCAGAAACTCCAAATGACTCCTCCAAGTGCTGAAATAATGCCTAAAACAACATAGAGTACACACTTAGGAACTAATCAAACAGAACAAAAACATCATGCATGCAAACAAAACCAACAAAAATGGATAGATCTTACCTTAATCTATCTTTTCTTCAACTTCACCATCTTCGAAAACCAACTCTAAATCGGCCAAAATCACGAGTGAAAGTAGCTACCAAGTATTTCCTTCTGTGTATTCTTGTAGACTTAGACAGAGTAGAGAGGCAGTGAAGGCAAGGAGAGATATTCGAGAGAGTGTATGCGCAGCCGCGGTTGTGCGTATATAAAGAGGAGGAGCACTGTATTGTCGGCAGAACGAGGTACACTCAGCTACCGCAGCCTCGGATTCCAGCATTGCGGTGTCTCATCACACGCAGCAACTACACCGCTCTCGGGTGTCGGCAAGAAGCGGAAATCACGCAGGCTGCGGGAATCAGATTCCAATTTACAAAGCATCTGCGGAAATCACGCGCTGCAGCAGGCCGTCCAAATTAGCGCCGTCAGGTCGTTGTCATAGAAATCAGCGCCGTAGAAATCAGCGCCGTCAGGGGCTGTCGGGCCGCATGCGCGCTGCCGCCTCACCCGGTGGCGGCCGGGCCCGCGCCTCGCTTCCCGTGAAGATGCTGCTGTTGGCCTGGGCCGGCATGGGCAGCAGTGGCCGCCTCAGCCAGTGGCGGCGTGGCCCACCTGGCCTCACCCGTTACGTCGCGACTGTTGCACTGTGCCGAATCTGTTATACCGCGCGCGGCCGCCTCCTGTCGTGGCGGCCGGGCCCGCCGCCTCCTGGTGTGGCGGCAGGTGACACGTGTCACCTGCCGCGCCTGCCGCCACTAGTGAGGGGGTCTTTTTTGACAATTTTATCCGTAGGTAGTCTTTTTTGTCAATAGCGTTCAGCAGGGGGTCCTTTTGGACAAAAAATCGACCAACCGATGGCGACGCGCGGGGCAGCCGAGTGGTTATGAGGTGACCAACCGATGGTGACGCGTAGGGCGGCTGAGTGGTGATGAGGTGACCAATCGATGGCGACGCGTGGGGCGGCCGAGTGGTGATGAGGTGACCAACCGATGGCGACGCGCGGGGCGGCCGAGTGGTGATGAGGTGACCAACCGATGGCGACGCGCGGGGCGGCCGAGTGGTGATGAGGTGACCAACCGATGACGACGCGTGGGGCGGCCGAGTGGTGATGAGGTGACCAGCCGATGGTGACGCGTGGGGCGGCCGAGTGGTGATGAGGTGACCAGCCGACGGCGACGCGCGGGGCGGCCGAGTGGTGATGAGGTGAGCAACCGATGGCGACGCGCGGGGCGGCCGAGTGGTGATGAGGTGACCAACCGATGGCGATGCGGGGGGCGGCCGAGTGGTGATGAGGTGACCAACCGATGGCGACGCGCGGGGCGGCCGAGTGGTGATGAGGTGACCAACCAATGGCGACGCGCGGGGCGGCCGAGTGGTGATAAGGTGACCAACCGATGGCGACGCGGGGGGCGGTCGAGTGGTTATGAGGTGACCAACCGATGGCGACGCGCGGGGCGGCCGAGTGGTGATGAGGTGACCAACCGATGGCGACGCGCGGGGCGGCCGAGTGGTGATGAGGTGACCAACCGATGGCGACGCGCGGGGCGGCCGAGTGGTGATGAGGTGACCAACCGATGGCGACACGGGGAGCGGCCGAGTGGTGATGAGGTGACCAACCGATGGCGACGCGCGGGGCGGCCGAGTGGTTATGAGGTGACCAACCGATGGCGACGCCCCGGGGCGGCCGAGTGGTGATGAGGTGACCAACCGATGGCGACGCGCGGGGCGGCCGAGTGGTGATGAGGTGACCAACCGATGGCGACACGCGGGGCGGCCGAGTGTTTTTAAACTTAGGCGAGTACTGGACTGCATCTAAGCCCTCGAGTGGGAGGGTTGTTCTCCACTCGGCAAGATTTTTTTGAAACTTAGGCGAGTACTGGACTGCAGCTAAGCCCCCGAGTGGGAGGGTTGCTCTCCACTCGGTAGGATTTTTTGAAACTTAGGCGAGTACTGGACTGCAGCTAAGCCCCCGAGTGGGAGGGTTGCTCTCAACTCGGTAGGATTTTTTGAAACTTAGGCGAGTACTGGACTGCAGCTAAGCCCCCGAGTGGGAGGATTGCTCTCCACTCAGTAGGATTTTTTGAAACTTAGGCGAGTACTGGACTGCAGCTAAGCCCCCGAGTGGGAGGGTTGCTCTCCACTCGGTAGGATTTTTTGAAACTTAGGCGAGTACTGGACTGCAGCTAAGCTCCCGAGTGGGAGGGTTGCTCTCCACTCGGTAGGATTTTTTGAAACTTAGGCGAGTACTGGACTGCAGCTAAGCCCCCGAGTGGGAGGATTGCTCTCCACTCGATAGGATTTTTTTTGAAAACTTAGGCGAGTACTGGACTGCAGCTAAGCCCCCGAGTGGGAGGGTTGCTCTCCACTCGGCAGGATTTTTTTAAAACTTAGGCGAGACGGATTGGCAACTAAGTCACCCACTAGGGGATTTAGAGCATATAGAAAAGAATAACAATCATTTATGAGATTGTAAAAACTGTGTCGCGGTGTGACCGAGTGGTGATGAGGTTTACCAACCGATTGACGAGGCCCGGAGCGGCTGAGTGGTTATGAGGTGACCAACCAAATGGCGACGCGCGGGACGGCCGAGTGAAGTAGACGCATCCCGCGGCGTGGCAACGCACGGGGCGGCCGAGTGATGAAGATGCTTGCCGCGGAGTGACGATGTGCGGAGCGTCCGAATGATTTAGACGTGTCCTGCAGAGTGGCGACACACGAAGCATCCGAGTGAAGTAGACGCGTCCCGCAGAGTGATGATGAGCGGGGCGTCCGAGTGAAGTAGACGTGTCCCGCGGCGTGGCAACGCACGGGGCGGCCGAGTGATGAAGATGCTCGCCGCGGAGTGACGAGGTGCAGGACGCCCGAGTGAAGTAGACGCGTCCCGCGGAGTGCTGATGTGCTGTCGAGTGAACCCAGGGGCTTCACGGCAAACGAGGGCCATTCGAGTGGAGGCCTCATCTGAGTGTTCCTGCCCATCTAGGTGAACCACAGCTACTCAGCTAGGTTGCGATCTGGACGGTGTGGAGCTGGTTCGGGAGGCCGACTCGGAGTGTTGGGCTCGGAGGCGTTGGCGAGGTTTGGCGTGGAAGTGCCCATGAGCGAACGAGCGCTGCTTCCTCCGCTGGAGGCGGGCGGCTGCTAGCGGCCATGGACACCATGCAGCGGAGGCAGCCAGGCGCGACGGCGCCGGAGCTGGGTGCCGGAGGGCAGACGATGAGGTCGACTTGGTACAAAGTCCAGACAGTCATGGAGCAATAAATCCTTGGTAATTACGCATTGAAGGAGTTGCCCATGTCCAGGACGTGTACGCGGAATCTGCATGCAAGAGAGCACTAATTAAGTGAGAGTTAGAGCCATTCATGCATGTAATGAACGTTTCACACGGCCATTTATCTCCTGCATGCAAGACATAAATGGGATGGAATTAAGATTAAAAGGAGAGTAGAGGGGCGCAGAGCTCCCTGGTCGGCCACGGCAGCGGCGGAGGCGGCTTTGACACGGATCCAGCGCAAGGTGAGGCGGCCCGCGACAAGTCCGAGTGCGGACCATGTTCTTCTGCGAGGCTGCGCGCAGACGGAGCTTGAGGCGGCGGCTAGTCGATCCGGTGGCTCCCATTTTTTTTGTGGCCAAGGACGTGGACAGCCTCGACCACGACGCCGCGTCAGGTTCGTGCATCGACCGCGGAGGTCGCCGCGCCGCGGTTGACGAGGGACGCCGCTGCAGCGTGCCATGTCGGGCCGTCACAGGGAGGCCGCTGCAGCACGAGGCCTACGCGCACATCGCAACGACCACGGCCGAGCGCCCGCGTCGCCAGATGGACTGCTGAGCGCTTGCGATCGCTGCACCCGGATGACGAGTGAGTTGAGGTCGACTGAGAAGAGGAAGCAGGAGGCACAGTCCAGCAAGCTGGCGGCCGTGTGTGACAGTGTGAGGGCGATGGCCACGACCCTTGGCGCAGCACGTCAATGCCCTTTTCTCTTCCTCGTCTCTTGTCTGATCTATCCATCGGAAGTTTTTGTTGTTGATCCTGATGGGCGCCTGCTAGTATAGGGAGGAAAACAACGGATTTGTTTAGAGCTACGATGATTGTTAGATCATAAGAGGATAGCATAGAAAGAAATCTCTTGATTGATCCGTCTGCGAACGGTCATGTACGCCTGCAACATCAAGTGAAGATGTATCTTATCCTCTCCTTTTGAGATGCTTTAGTTACCTGCTGCAAAGATGAACAATTCGATCAGGATGAACATGAAATTAAACATAGACGAATGAAAAAGAAACCATCTGCATCATGGCTCGATAGACGTCATGCCCCAAGGTGGGCGCCAACTGTCGTGGAAACGATTCCGACAATAAGAGAGGGGTAGGATAACGGAGCATGATCTATCGAGATGCAAATGGGTGACACGGTGGTTTTAGCGAGTTCGGGCCTCTCACGATGGAGATAACAACCCTACGTCTCGTGCTCTGGAGAGGCTTTGTTTTATCTGTATATGTATCCGGAGATTACAATGTATAAAAGAAGGGAACGGATCCCGTGCCTGAGCTAAGTCCTGAGACTAATGGCGAAAAGAGAGAGAGGTGGAAGAAAAGAACCCCCCAAGTCTAGTGGTGGGGGGTGGCTTATATAGAGTGCGCCACCCCCTCACCTCCTATGTTACAAAGTGGGGCATGAATGCCATAATGTCAGCCCACTACCAAGCCCTCACCATGAGAATGATGCCGACTGCTTTGTTGCCTGCTGGTCTTCGTATATCCGAGTGAGTCGAGCGGTCGAGTGGTGAACTGTCATCCGAGTGGATGGTATACTGCTTGGTCGAGTGGATTGTATGCTGCTTGTCCGAGTGGATAGTATGTCTGTATAAAATGTATCTAGACCCACGTGTTATGTGGACCCCATGCTTTATGATATTTTGACCCTTCGTGGGCCTACCTGTTATGTGTATCCCCAACACTGCTCTCGGTGATGAGCGTACGGTTGTGACTCCCATGGAGCTCAACATTCAGCTTCGTGCCACCGATGGTGACCCTCTTCCTAATCCCACTTGCTATCGTCATCTTGTTGGCAGTCTTGTCTATCTTGCTGTTACGCGTCCTGACATCTCCTATCCTGTCCACATCCTGAGTCAGTTTGTTTCAGCCCCCACCTCTGTCCACTATAGTCATCTCCTCCGTGTTCTACGATATCTTCGTGGCATGATCTCTCAGCGCCTTTTATTTCCCCGCTCCAGCTCTCTTGAGCTCCAGGCCTACTCTGATGCTACCTGGGCTAGTGATCCCTCGGATCGACGCTCGCTGTCTGCTTATTGTGTCTTTCTTGGTGGCTCTCTTATTGCCTGGAAGACAAAGAAGCAGACTGCAGTTTCTCGCTCGAGTACAGAGGCTGAGTTGCGAGCCATGGCTATGTTGACGGCTGAGGTGATCTGGTTACGGTGGTTACTTGAGGACTTTGGTGTGTCTGCTACTACCTCAACTCCTCTACTGTCCGACAGTACCGGTGCAATCAGTATTGCGCGTGACCCGGTGAAGCATGAGCTCACCAAGCACATCGGCGTGGATGCCCACTTTGTGCGTGCTGCTGTGCAGGATCAGACTCTCGCTCTTCACTATGTGCCCTCTGAGTTACAGTTGGCTGACTTCTTCACGAAGGCACGGACTCGAGCGCAGCATGGGTTTTTCCTCTCCAAACTCAGTGTTGTTGATCCACCATGAGTTTGAGGGGGGTGTTAGATGTGTATAGTTCATTGTGTACATCCCCATTGTATAAGGGGCTTTTTTGCACTTTCACACACATGTATATGTAATGGCTTTTGGCCCTGAGGAAATACTAGTTGCTCATTCCTAACAATTCCGAGCGGTTGGTGCAGGAAACCTCTGGGGCTTGGTAGGCAGCAGGGACAGATCACTCAAGAACTTTGTGATAAATGCGTAAGTGGACAGCGGTGACTGAAATTCCCCCTTGTGTAGAGCTCTTCTTCTTGCCCACCATATAGCCCATAAAGTAGCTAGTACCTTTGCAAAATCATCTTGCCCCATTGATTCCTGCAAGTCCATCAGCCAGGTTCTGGCATTAGGTTTATTCACTGCTATCGGATGATCCACCAAATCCTCATCAACAAAGCATCATAATGCTTTAGCCATGTATCCTCAACGCAATTGCAAATCGCACATTGACTGGAATTTTTCATATTTCTCACACAACGAACAACTTCAGTAGGGACCAATCTCCAGGGGAAAAAATTTCAGTTCAGATGGTACAAAAGCCTTCCACAATCGACACCACTATTTCTTTGCTCCGTCAGTGTTTGAAGTTCCCAGCCTCCCCTCCAACCAATCTTCCCTTCTTCTTTTTGTGTCCACTGGGATACGATGTAGAGCGAACACTCAAGTTGAGGAGCCCTAGTTTGGGAGCCTTCTAAGGGTTACTTGAAGTGCGCTGAGAGCACGCCATTTGATGCTTCCTCCGGATTTTGTTTTTAATTTTAATTTTTCCGCACGCTTTTTGGCTTTTTAGACCTTTTTTTCTATGGTTTTCTGTTTTTCTGATTTCCACCAATCTTTTTTAGCTTTTGAAAAAAAATTGAAATTCTTTTTTGCGCAAAAACACGTTTTTTTTGCTTCCGCGAGAGGCACGGACGTGCCTCTCAGAAACATAAAAAGACACTTTTTTCTCTTCCATGAGAAGCACAATTTTACTTCCACGAGGGATAGTTTTGCTTTCGTGACAGGCACGGCCGTGCCTCTCGGAAACGTAAAATAATATTTTTTTCTTTCGTGAGAGACACGGTTTTACTTTCATGAGCGGCATGGATTTTCTTCCGCGAGAGGCATGGCCTCTCGGAAACGTTAAAAATGTTTTTTCTTCTTTTTCTTCCATGAGAGGCACCATTTTGCTTCCTCTTGGAAACGAAAAAAAGAACGCATTTTTTTCTTGCACGGCACGCACGGTTGTGCTTTTAGGAAACGGAAAAAATGATTTCCTTTTTTTCCTTCCGCAGGAGGCACGGTCGCGCCTCTCGGAAATGAAAAAAACGTGTTTTTTTCACCGACACGAAGAACCTGGCGAGCGCCACCGCCTTCTTGGAGCAGAACCTTCCCTGGCAACAAGCAGCGTCGGGGCCATCGCCGCACTCGCTTGGAGCAGCCGGTGCCGTGCGCGAAGCCGTTGCCAACGAGTCCAGACGCGCACGCGCACCGCACGCCGCCGTGCACCGTCGTGGAGTTGACGAGCCTGGCGCCGTCGGCGCACGCAGCAAGCGCGGAGCCCCTCGGCACGACCCACTCCACCTCGATCGCTCTCGTCACGCCGGCCGTCGCCAACGACCGGTTCTTGACCCAGCTGGAGAAGCCCCGGCACCCGAAGCCGGCGAACACGCCGAGCCCGTCGCTGGGCTTCCACACAGGAGTACATGACACATAGTAGTATAACATTTATTATGATACGGTATCATGATATGATACTCAACTCTCTCTTTCATCATTTAATTCTATGACACCTTATCAACATTGCCTAGTTGGCATGCATGATACTAGTTATGATCTACCATTACAACCAGCCTTAGTGAGGCAAGTGCATATGTTGTTGTGAAGTTTGCATGGTTCTTCGTTTCTTTTGATTATCAGTTCACGTGCGGGTTGATTATGTGTCCCCCCAGATCGACGATGTGTCGCCCGAGGTATATATTCATGTTAATGTATCTTTTTGTTGTTGGAAAATGGTGCCAAAACATTAGAAGTGGCAAGTTCTATAGCTCGTCATTAGGGATAAAAAAGTGAAGGGAACAGAGCGATGTCTTAGCATAGTTGTTTTGCTTGTGTAATTTGTATCCAAATGATAAGCACCTGACGTGTGGTATTTAGGATTTCAGCCTGAACGACTCCTGTGCCATCGATTCCAATCTCGGATCTTAAAAAGCAGCCGCGACAGAATTTTTTCCGTTCGGTGTAAAGAAACATCGCCGCGAACACATCCTCCATCCCCTCGCTTCTTTGTCTTATCTCCCTTCTTCCCCACTCCTCCCCCCATTCCTCTCTCGACCCCCCTCCCCCTCCCCTTCCATTTCTCTGGCGACTGTGTAGTGACGGTCATTCCCAGCAGTGGCGCCATGGCGCGGAGTGGAAAATGGTGGGGTGCAAAGGCGGATCTAGGTCGCGACCACGTCGACGACGGCGGCTGAGAGGGACCTGCACGCATGGTGATGCCGTTTTTCCGGCCGACAGGAGTTGTCGGAGAGAGGGATGGGAGGCGGAGGCACTGCCCGAGTAGAGGGATGGGAGGCGGAGGTGCATACCAGCACGGGTCTCCGCCATGTCATAATTTTTCAAAGTTGTATCCTTACTGGCACAACTTCTGCTTTTGTAAACTATGAGCAGGCATAGCAATGTGCCATAGTGGGGGAGTAGTTTTTAGTTTGCATGGGAGAAGGGAAAAAACATGTAAGTGTTTTTTGCTACAATTGTATAAGGGAAAAAATGTACATCTACATGGTAGATGGCAAATTTCTTATACAAGCATGATAATTCTAATTAAAATACCATGACAAATTTCAACATACATTTGCCATGGCATTTTTTTGTCATCCCTAGTGCTATTTTTTACATACATGGCAAATTTCTTATTTGAAAGCATGCAAATTTTCAATAAAATACCATGACATTTTTTAAAATATAAATGCCATAGCATTTTCTATCTTACAGTCCAACAGGAAAACAAACTGCAATACCTGGGTTTCTGTTTGTTTGCAACCACCAATTTGCTTGACTCTCCATCAAACATTTTTTTCTTGCCACCTACAATGTTTTTTGTAGAGCACGGCAAGTAGTAACTTTTAGTGCAATACGTTTGCAGTATGGGCAATCTAAGAAACTAGTGTATGCATCAATCATGCCACTATTATAGCTAAAATCAGAAAAGATTATAGCATGGCAATTTTAAATTTAATTTTTGCCATGGGGTTTTCATGAAATTTTACCTACATAATATGCAATTATTTTGCAAATAAATGGACTAATCACATGGCAATTTGATTTTTGTGATGGTAAATTTACTTTTAGTTTTTGCCTTCGGAAATTTAACTTAATTGCCATGGCAAACTTACTTTCACACACATGGCAAATTCTCTTTTACTAATGGAAAATTTACTTTCACTTTTTGCCATGGCAAATTTGACTTAATTGCCATGGAAAACTTACTTTCACATACATGAAAAAATATTTTATTACTAATGGAAAATCTACCTTTTCATTTGCCATGCAAAATTTACACTACGGGCCATAGCAAATTTACATTTTATTCTACCATGGAAATTTCATGAAATTATTTATATACTATGAAAATTATTTGTGAAATGAATGGACTAATCACATGGCAATTTGTGACGATTTTCGTTTTCTCTAGGACATGGCAAATTTACTTTTAATTTTTTGCACCAAACATTTAAGTTAATTGCCATGGCAAACTTACTTTCACATATATGGAAACTTTAAGTTAATTGCCATGGCAAATTTTCATTTTATTTTGCCATGGCAATTTTCATGAAATTTTATCTACATAATATGACAATTCTTTTTGTCATGATGAATGGACAAATCACATGGCAATTTGAACGAATTTTAGTTTTCTCTAGGACATGGCCAATTTACATTTAAATTTTTAGCATGGCAAATTCAACTTAATTGCCATGCCAAACATACATTCAGATATATGCAAATTTAACTTAATTGCCATGGCAAATTTAACTTAATTGCCAAGGAAAATTTACATTTTATTTTGCCGTGGCATTTTCATGAAATTTCATCTACATAATATGGTAATTTTTTTTGTGAAAATGAATGGGCTAATCACATGGCAATTTGTACGAAATTTCGTTCTCTCTAGAACATGGCAAATTTACATAATATGGTAATTTTTGTGTGAAAATGAATGGACTAATCACATGGCAATTTGTACGGGTTTTTATTTTCTCTAGGACATGGCAAATTTACTTATATTTTTGGCATTGCAAATTTCACTTAACTGCCATGTGAAATGTACTTTAACATACATGGCAAATTCACTTTTATTACTAATGGAAAATTTAATATTAATATGGCATGGAAATCTTAACTTAATTTTCATGGAAAATTTACATGTTATTTGCCCATGGCAATTTCATAAATTTTCATCTATATAATATGGTATTTTATAGTAAAAATGAGCAGACTAATCACATGGCAATTTGTACGGATTTTCATTTTGATGCAAAGGGGGATCTCCGTTGGGGCATGGAAAATTGCTTTTTTATGTATCGTGGGAATCATTTGTTCCTTTTTGCCATTTTTGTTTCTTTATTTGTGGTCTTGTTTTAGTGAAACAGTAGACAACTCATAACACCAACGCAATGTTTTTACACTCAAATGTCATGAAGTGTGTTTGAACATCATGGCAACTCATTATTTTTTCTGTATTATAACATTTTTTATAAATATATGGCAGTTTTGTTCATTAGAGCATGGCAACCTTTTATCATTTAGTATGAATTTTCTAAATTAGTTTTCAGGAGTGTTTCTTGGTCTAGTGCATTTTTTAGGCCTGTGTGTTTTTCTTTATTTGTTGGGAGAGGTTGGAGCAGTTTTTTGGGCCTATATTGTTGTAATTATTATTTTTCAAGTGGTCGAGGCAAAGGTGTTTTTGGGCTGGTCCATTGAAGGCGACAGGGAGCACGTCTTTCGGGGAGGGGGAGACCATACAAACGAAATCGTTCGTTCGCCCCATTCCCCTGATTGAAGGAAATTTCGATCTGGTGCCTCCCTAGGCGGAACGTGTGGCAGTTATCGACGTCCATGTGTATTGGAAGGAGAAACATGAAAGGACTCCAAGAATTGATGATCGAACGCTAGTGGGTAGTCTTGGCGAACGATTGGTTCACCAGGGTTCAACGATCGTAGCGACATTTTTCGTTCGCTGGACAGAACAACTCCAACGCGAATCTTCTTTGTTGGAACAAAGAAAGGCACAATATAGCCTAAAGCTGTATTTTTGCACCTGACCTATATTAGGTACTAAAATACAAAAAAAAATCATGACATAAACAATAACAAAGTCCATCATGTTAGAAAAATAGATCATATGCAACAAAAATGCCTTGAAAATAAAATAAATTTTACATGCCATAAATAGAAATGACCAAGATAGTGGGGTATGTTTATACACACATTTTCAAGTACATAAATTTAAAAATCTTGTGCACACAAAAAGGTGGCCATGACATATGTGCCTAAAATGACATAGAAGAACAAATAAAAAGATGTATGCTAAATGAAAAATAGAAATACCATCTTCTTGGCAACAAAAAATGACATGCTCTTTCTAATAAACCGTCCATGATCTAGATAAAAGGCATGTTTCTTAATAATAAAAATGGAATGCTCTTAGTAACAAAAATAACGTGATCTACACAATAATAAATAATTCCATGCTCTATAAAAAATGACAGGCTAATAATAATAAAAAATACCATGTTCATTAAAATAAAAGTGGCATGGTTGTAAAAAAATGACATGCTCTTTAAAAATTGAAAATTTCATGCTCTATACAGAAAATGCCAGGCTATTTATAATGGAAATGTCATGCTCTACCGAAAAATGTCATGTTCTTTGAAATAAAATGCAATGTTATTAATAATAAAAATGTCATGCTCTACAAACAAAGTAACATGCTCCTTAAAATAAAAATGACATGCTATTTCTAATAAAAATGCCACGCTCTTAGAAAATAAAAATGGCTTGCCCTTAGAGATTAAAATGCCATGGTCTTTAAAGTAAAAGTGACATGCTATTTGTAATAAAATGCCATGCTCTTAGAAAATAGAAATGACTTGCTCTTAATGATTAAACTACCGTAGACTAGTTAGAAAAGACTTACCCGATCTATTTAAAATAATTGACATGCTCTTATAAATAAAAAGTGCCATTACACCTACAAACGAAACTACTAAAAATAGAACATGGAAATTGTTTTTGAAAAATTTCATGCACGAGAAACTAAAGTGTTTGTAATTATGGCAATTATTTGTGAAAAAATGCTGTGGCTCCAACAATATCAACATCCCTGTCAAGCCTGACATCTGTAGTTATTGACATTCATTTTGTACCCTATGTGATTGAATCCGCCACTCCACCGCAAACAACATAGATGCTACCTAGCCATGAAAATTCTCCACTCCAACAACCATGGATGTTAAGTTCAATAAAAATTTCATGCAAGGTGCAGCGGGAGTGCCGTGGTGTAGTCTTACGAAAATTGCCATGGTGTACTATATTAAAAACAAAAAAGAATAGGTATAGGACGCCACATCTCGCTTGGTCCTCCTTATGATCCTATTTCTGTACCGGTAAACCTTCTTAACCCTTGCGGGCTCCGCAAAGGTCACTCCCGCTGCCGCATGTCGTGTGTTGAGTGCTCCCTCTGAATTTATTTTCCCCTGTTTTTTTTACACATTTTTGGGAATTAGTTGTTTTTTTGGTTTTTATCGGCCTTTTGATTTTCACCCGGTTTCCCTAGGTTTTGAGATTTTTTTGCGAAGCATAGTTGTGCTTCTTCAAAACGGGAAAAAATATGATTCCACGAGAAGCACATACTTGCCTTGAAAAAAAAATGTGCTTCCACGAGAAGCACACCTGTGTATCTCGAAAAAACTGTTCTTCCACAAGAAATACGGAAAATAGGAAAAGGTTAAAAAGCGCAACCACGCTCTGGAGCTTCGGTTTTTCTTTCGTTTTTTCGTATTTAGTCTTTTTTTGTTTTTTAGTTCTTTATTTTGTTTTGGTATTTGCTTTTATGGGTTTCCAGTTTTTCCAGTATCTGTTTTTTCAAGGGTTTTTTGTGTAAAAAAGTTTGTTGAAACCTATTAATACGAGATTTAGTTTTGAAGATCTCGATGCGAGAAATCCAAAAGTGAAAACTGTTCGGGATTTGGATGCACGGTTCAAGAGATAAAACATTTTGAATAAACAAATTAACGGGAAAAGGGAAAATTCTCAGGTTATGACAAATAGTGCATCACTTGTCAGCGTCTGAAAATGTGGGGAGTGATCTTTGCAAAGGGTAACTCTAACGTGTGATTTCGAGGTATTTTATGACTTAAACCCAAAATATAATATTTTAGTTATTTTTTTTGTGTGTGAAGTTGATATTCTGATTAATCGTCAGCTGCGAACCAACCACTTGTGGTTGGATGGTAAGAGGGACTGCCGGCGATGCACATTCAGTGGGAGGAGACATTCCCGTTGACGACGAGGTGCCCACGGTGACTTCGTAAATTTCAGGATAATATGCCAGCTCAGTCTTTTGGAGGTGCGAATAAGGGTAGGGTGTGCGTGTGTGCGTTTATAAGAATGAGTGTATGCGCGTGTATATGAGCGCTTGTGTCTGTACTGTGTTAAAAACAATCGTCTGCTTGGGTCGTGTAGGAAGAATGTCACAAACGCAACGGACGTGTGATTGTCTTTTTTCCTGTTATTATTCTCTTCGGAACATCTATTTTGCGTGCTATGCGCTCATGATCAAGCAAGGCGCACCCCCTTCCCGCGCGCGCCCCTTTTGGGCCATCCGATGCTGGGTGGGATGTGCCCTGTTATTACCATTATGTTTTTTTTTACTTTTTAGTTTTTACATTTTTTTTCAAATATTTTGCTATTTTTGCAAAATTCCAAACTTCAGAAGGTTTTGAATTTAAAAAATAGTTCTAAAACCCACAAAATATTCGTGGAATAAAAAAATGCTTACGATTTTAAGAAAAATGTTCATATACTGAAAAAATGTTTGTGAATTTGGGCAAAATATTGGCAAATTCAAGAAATGTTCCCAAAAACGAGAAGGATTGTGAATTAGATTTTTTTTTATTAATTCAAAAAATGTCATACATATAAAAATGTTCACGAATTAAAAAAAGTATGTCAATTAAAAAATGCTCCTGATAAAAAAATTCATGAGTTTCAAAACATGGCAACAATTTTAATAAATTTGGAAGAGGATAACCTGGTGCACGACATGATCTGTCCTCAAATGACAGAGCATTACCTATATTGTTAAAGAGGATAGCTAAAATTTATCCTAAACCCTAACTTTAGTTAAAATGTGAGCACAAAAATAAAAAAGAACAAAATTTACAATAATTATAAACGTTTTTCAATATTGAACATATTTAAATATGTGGATAGAATATATAGCATTTCTATTTCAAAGGTAAATATAAAATAAAATCAAATTTCAATTCAAGACGATCTTTAGTTATATTGTGAGCACAACTATAAAAAACAATATCATATTTTAAATTTCATATTGTTTAAAAACCAAGAACATTTTTTAAATTAATAGTTATAACTCTGCTTAAAGAAAACAAACATTAGTCATAAATCCAAAAAATATAAATACAAAAAATCAACTTTTTTCAGAAATTTATAAGCATTTTTTAAAATTGAACATATTTAAAATGTGCTTAGTATATAAAGCATTTCTATTCAAAAGATAAATATAAAAGTAAATCCGATTTATTACGAAGATGAATTTAATTAGATTGTGAGCATAAATATAAAAACGATATCTTGTTTGAAATTTCAGAATTAAAAAAACAAGAGTGTTTTCTACAGTAGTAGTTATAATTTTGCAGTTTAGAAAAAACAAGCATAGCTCATAAATTGAAAAATAAAGACAAAAAAAACATGGGGTAGGCCCAACTGGCTGAGTACTACGGCGTCATCGGGCGCGTGTTGGCCTGGCCCAACAGCAGGCCCTCGCCCGCACACTCGGATGCCTCAGTCGGCAAAACGGCAGGCCGGTCCATTTTTTTCTTTTATTGATTTTATTTTTATTTTTCCTTTTTATGGATTTCCTATTACTTTCCGTTCTTTCATTTTTCTTTTATTTTATTCCCTTTATTTCATGTCCTTTTTATTTTCTTCCGTTTCTTTCCTTTGATTTTTTGTTTCACTTAAAAAAATTCAACCATTCTGAAAGACCGAAGTTTCATTCAAACATAAATTTAAATAATTGAAATTTCATTCAATATAAACGCTAAAATTTAAACATTAGGATATTTTACATATTTCAGCAAACTAAACATAAAAAAAAAATCCTAAACTACTCCTCGTCGCTCACTCGCCGTGAGGTCACTGCAGCGTCATCGTCGCCGCCCCCTGCCGCTCCATCGTCATCGTCGTTGCTGTTGCCGAGGTTGTCAATCGACCCCGTCGTCCTCCTCCTCCACTGTCGGTGCTACCTCTGCGGCCTCCCTCACAGCCGCGCCGCCGCCTGCGATGTCCGGAGAGCGACGAGGTAACCCGACGTGTCTTCAGGGTCATCGTCCTCTTGGAGGACGAGTTGTTCCGGCGGGAGGATCACCTTCAGCAGGGCATGCGGGGCGGGCGGCGCGGGTGCCGTTGGTGCGGCCGGTCGCCGCCTGCCGAAAATGCATCGGGCACTTCCGCACCGCTGCGCTCCACTGGACATGAGGGATGTGTCGGCTGCCGCCCTCCGAAACTGGTCGCTGACGACGTCGTAGCTCTTGCCGTCCCAAAACTACTGATGGCCGATAATGCTGCATCGGCCGCCCGGGTGGGTGCGGTGCTCCTTCGCCGTGGCAGTTGTGGGGGAGGTGGCACCCTGGCGGCACGAGGAGGCCAAACCGTTCCTCCGTTTCTATCTTACCGAGGCTTGACGACCAGGAGCTCTGGTTGTCTCCACCCCCTCCGCCACCGGAGCTACTGCCGCCGTCGTAGTACGCATCATCGAGAGAGGGCTTGGAGAGCGTCGGGGTGTGGGTGGCGGGGTGAGGACGATGGGGGCTTGGAGAGCGTCGAGTGTGGACGGCGGGGTGAGGACGACGGGGCCTTTTATAGCCCACCAGGCGACAATGCAGGTAGGCGGCCGGCCAGCCGGTGTTACTCCCTCAGTAATGGCGGCGGCCTCGGGAGACGATAGGGGGCCTCGGGAACCGACGCCACGCGGGCTGCTCATCGCCGCGTAGAACCAAGTTCGTGTTAAGCTCCTGCCGCTGCCGCCGCGTCAAATTCAACGGATCTGCGGCGGCGGCGTCACCCGTCGAGCAGCGGCCGCCGCTTCGCTCGTCGAGCAGCCGCCGCCGCCGCGTACACGTACACGTTGCGATCTAAGACAAGGAGTCACGTTTGATCTCCATAGGTAAAAACCGAAAATCATCATCGATCCCCTAATCTGAATACGTGAGTGAGATGCAGTATAAATACTACAGTTCTATTTTTAAGTTATTTATTTATGCCCAGCGTACACTAATTTCAGTACTCTGTTAGTAGAGTGTACTTCAGTTTCCCTGAGAAAACTGAAAACTGCTATATTCAGATTGTGCTTGGCACGGCTGTACCTGCAAATTTTGGTTCCTTGCATGGCTGTACCTAGAGACCACTAGCAAACTTGGGGCACTTCAGAATTCAGAGGACCAGATAGAGGATGGGATGCGATGCAACTGCGGCATATCAACCGACATGGCGGCGACAGTGGCTCAACGGTAACGCAGCGGCTGCAGCTCGACGGTGACGACGCGGAGGCGGCAACGTTGGGCGTAACGTGGCGGTGATGACGGCGGCGGCAGCTTGACGGCGACGAAACTGCTGCAGCTCAATTTTTGGCGCGAGAAGATTCAGAGTATAGAGAAACAAGCAAGTTCGTTGGACCCTCCTGTTCGTTTGTTGGTGAGCAGCAGAAGTCCGTTGGATGGGATGGAAAGTGAATGAATGGTTGATTTTGGCCCGTACGGCAGTTCTGCCGTGCGTGAAGGCACTGCAGACGAGCGACCGGCAGGCCGGTCCATTTTTTTCTTTTATTGATTTTATTTTTATTTTTCCTTTTTATGGATTTCCTATTACTTTCCGTTCTTTCATTTTTCTTTTATTTTATTCCCTTTATTTCATGTCCTTTTTATTTTCTTCCGTTTCTTTCCTTTGATTTTTTGTTTCACTTAAAAAAATTCAACCATTCTGAAAGACCGAAGTTTCATTCAAACATAAATTTAAATAATTGAAATTTCATTCAATATAAACGCTAAAATTTAAACATTAGGATATTTTACATATTTCAGCAAACTAAACATAAAAAAAAATCCTAAACTACTCCTCGTCGCTCACTCGCCGTGAGGTCACTGCAGCGTCATCGTCGCCGCCCCCTGCCGCTCCATCGTCATCGTCGTTGCTGTTGCCGAGGTTGTCAATCGACCCCGTCGTCCTCCTCCTCCACTGTCGGTGCTACCTCTGCGGCCTCCCTCACAGCCGCGCCGCCGCCTGCGATGTCCGGAGAGCGACGAGGTAACCCGACGTGTCTTCAGGGTCATCGTCCTCTTGGAGGACGAGTTGTTCCGGCGGGAGGATCACCTTCGGCAGGGCATGCGGGGCGGGCGGCGCGGGTGCCGTTGGTGCGGCCGGTCGCCGCCTGCCGAAAATGCATCGGGCACTTCCGCACCGCTGCGCTCCACTGGACATGAGGGATGTGTCGGCTGCCGCCCTCCGAAACTGGTCGCTGACGACGTCGTAGCTCTTGCCGTCCCAAAACTACTGATGGCCGATAATGCTGCACCGGCCGCCCGGGTGGGTGCGGTGCTCCTTCGCCGTGGTAGTTGTGGGGGAGGTGGCACCCTGGCCGCACGAGGAGGCCAAACCGGTCCTCCGTTTCTATCTTACCGAGGCTTGACGACCAGGAGCTCTGGTTGTCTCCACCCCCTCCGCCACCGGAGCTACTGCCGCCGTCGTAGTACGCATCATCGAGAGAGGGGGTTGGAGAGCGTCGGGGTGTGGGTGCCGGGGTGAGGGCGATGGGGGCTTGGAGAGCGTCGAGTGTGGACGGCGGGGTGAGGACGACGGGGCCTTTTATAGCCCACCGGGCGACAATGCAGGTAGGCGGCCGGCTAGCCGGTGTTACTCCCTCAGTAATGGCGGCGGCCTCGGGAGACGATAGGGGGCCTCGGGAACCGACGCCACGCGGGCTGCTCATCGCCGCGTAGAACCAAGTTCGTGTTAAGCTCCTGCCGCTGCCGCCGCGTCAAATTCAACGGATCTGCGGCGGCTGCATCACCCGTCGAGCAGCGGCCGCCGCTTCGCCCGTCGAGCAGCCGCCGCCGCCGCGTACACGTACACGTTGCGATCTAAGACAAGGAGTCACGTTTGATCTCCATAGGTAAAAACCGAAAATCATCATCGATCCCCTAATCTGAATACGTGAGTGAGATGCAGTATAAATACTACAGTTCTATTTTTAAGTTATTTATTTATGCCCAGCGTACACTAATTTCAGTACTCTGTTAGTAGAGTGCACTTCAGTTTCCCTGAGAAAACTGAAAACTGCTACATTCAGATTGTGCTTGGCACGGCTGTACCTGCAAATTTTGGTTCCTTGCATGGCTGTACCTAAAGACCACTAGCAAACTTGGGGCACTTCAGAATTCAGAGGACCAGATAGAGGATGGGATGCGATGCAATTGCGGCATATCAACCGACATGGCGGCGACAGTGGCTCAACGGTAACGCAGCGGCTGCAGCTCGACGGTGACGACGCGGAGGCGGCAACGTTGGGCGTAACGTGGCGGTGATGACGGCGGCGGCAGCTTGACGGCGACGAAACTGCTGCAGCTCAATTTTTGGCGCGAGAAGATTCAGAGTATAGAGAAACAAGCAAGTTCGTTGGACCCTCCTGTTCGTTTGTTGGTGAGCAGCAGAAGTCCGTTGGATGGGATGGAAAGTGAATGAATGGTTGATTTTGGCCCGTACGGCAGTTCTGCCGTGCGTGAAGGCACTGCAGACGAGCCCCGCCCGTAAACATAGCATGCGCACAACCACACTGAAATCCTATCCTATCCGTCCACAAGCGTGCTCTACTCCGCTGACTATAGTGAACAAAACAGCGGTTCAGAAGTCTAACACTATGTTAAACCGATGATTTGGTTAACTAAACGAGCCATATTATTTCAATATAAAGTTTACATGTATGCCACGTGCAGTAAGCAATATTGGACAAGTGAGAGAAGAGAGATACCTTCCATTGTGTCGGCTGGCACGTGGCATATTCATGATAACTTGAGGACTGAACCCCGTTCGTACAGAGCCAACAAAAGAAATTCCTAAGAAGAAACCCAACGAAACATGATAGTGGGTGGCGAATCCATCGCATAGAACATTATAAAGGCTGGCATTACACCAAGTCAGGCAATCATGCACTATTCTTTCTTTCTACACACGCACACACATGTATCATCGGTTGGTAAGGAAACATGATAGTGGGTGGTGAATCCATCATCATATTGACGACAGTGCATAATCCAATGACTAGCTAGCAGCAAGGATGTGCTTTCCGCCTGCAAGAGGATGTTGCCGGGCGCACGGAGAGTAGCGTCCTCTGCTGCTCGGCGCAACAGCAGCCACGTCACCCCGAGCGGCGTCCGCGCTCCTTGGCAGGATAAAGGCATGGAGCGGAGCGGTGGTAGCAGCGGAAGAGACAGGTTGAAGCCGGAGAAGCGGATGCTGCTGCGGTTGAAGGTGAGCAGACCACAAGCTTTGAAGTTTGACCTTGGAAGAAAACAAATGGAATGGCTGCCAAATTTGGCTGTTTCTAATGCTTGCATACGAGTAAATGAAGGATTGCTGCCAACTCGAGTTGCAGTGGTGAAGAAGAAGAGGAATTTGCATCATCACCAAGAAAGACAAGAAAGAGAGCACAAGGAAAGGGCGGAGGCTGCTGCAGGCGTCCCTGTGGTGAAGCCCCTTGGTGGTGTGGGCCGGCGGAGGTGCTGCGGTTAGGATTCGGAGCCGTCCTGCATCTGGGCGCTCGCGCCGCCATGGCCGGTGGGCTTGGTCTTGGATCTGGCCGCTGTCCTGCCTTGTCGAACAGAGGGAAGGGCCGTCCATGGCGATGGTCTCCTTCCATTGTGATGGCCTGGCTGCAGAAAATCCAGAAGAAAAAGAAGAGGGGAGGAGGATGGAGGGCGTACCTCTGGCGTCTAGGTGCTGCAGCCCGTCGCCGGCGTCGAGGGCCACCACATCCCATCCATCCATGGGTGGGTGTGGGGCTAGGGTTCTGCCCCCATCCGTCCATCCATCCATGGGTCGGGTCGGACCTTCATGGCCGACCTCGAGGACATCCATGGGTGTAGGACATCGCGCCGGTGCCGCTTTGGATCTGCGCGTCGCTCGATCTGGAGCCGTCCCTCCCCTCCCCTCCCCTCCCATCCCATCCCATCCCCTCTCCTCCCCTCCCTTGGGAGAGGAGAGGAGAGGAGAGGAGAGGAGAGGAGAGGAGAGAAGGTGAGGGTGGAGCGGCGGCGCTGGAGGGAGAGGAGGCCGCCGGAGTTGGGGTTGGGGCGGCGGCGGGGCAGAGGGGGAGAGCGGTGGTGGTTGGGGAATCAATCGTGGGAGGAGGAGTGCGTTTGGTTTGAAAAAGAGGAGCAGCCGTCGTGCTAAGGCCGCATAGGACCAGCGCACCAGAAAAGCAACCGTCGCCGATCAAGACAAGCATAGATCAAAGACACATAGAACGAAGACCGGATGGATCCACCGAAAGACAAAACGCCGATCTACACGCCCTCCGACGACGCTTGAAGCATCATCGTGTTGATTAGAAATGTATGATTTCCCCAAGTACCATGATTTTCGTGTTCTTGTATGACCGGTCACCAGAGACGGGCCGAGAGAGGATGATAAATCAGAAGCGGACGCGTCCGCGGACCAATGGGAGGCCTCTATACCGCGCCCTCCTCTTCCACTGCCGCTGCTGCCTACGATGTCCGGAGAGCGACAAGGTACCCCGACGTGTCTTCAAGGTCATCGTCCTCTTGGCGGACGAGCTGCTCCGGCGGGAGGATCAGCTTCGACAGGGCATGCGGGGCAGGCGGCCCTGGTGCCGTTGGTGCATCAGGCACTTCCACGCCGCGCGCTACGCTCCGCTGGACATGAGGGCGGTGTTGGCCGCCGCCCTTCGTAACTGGCCAACGACGTCCTCGTAGCTCTTGTCGTCCCGAAACTACTGATGGCCGATAATGTTGCACCGACCGCCCGGGTGGGTGCGGTGCTCCTCCGTCGTGGCGCCGGGGACCAACATCGGGTAGCCGTCCTTGTCGATCCTGCAGTTGTGGGGGAGGTGGCACCATGGCGGCACGAGGAGGCCAAACCGATAGAGCTCCTCCGTCTCTGTCTTGCGGTGGCTCGACGATCAAGAGATGCGGTTGTCTCCGTCGCCTCCCCCACTGAAGCTGCTGCTGCCGTCGTAGAACGCATCATCAGGAGAGGGGCTTGGAGAGCGTTGGGTGTGGACGGCGGGGTGAGGACGACAGGGCCTTTTAGAGCCCACCGGGCGACAGTGCAGGTAGGCGGACGGGCGGCCGGTGTTACTCCGTAGTAATGGCGACGGCCTGACAGGGGGCCTCGGGAACCGACGCCACGCGGGCTGACGAGGTAGGTACGTGCACGGGCAGCCGGAGTGATTTGAGCCAAACCGGTTGTGGGGGAGGTGGCACCCTGGCGGCACGAGGAGGCCAAACCGGTCCTCCGTCTCTGTCTTGCCGAGGCTCGACGACCAGGAGCTGCGGTTGTCTCCGTCCCCTCCGCCACCGGAGCTGCCGCCGCCGTCGTAGAACGCATCATCGGGAGAGGGGCTTGGAGAGCGTCGGGGTGTGGGTGGCGGGGTGAGGACGATGGGGGCTTGGAGAGCGTTGGGTGTGGACGGCGGGGTGAGGACGACGGGGCCTTTTATAGCCCACCAGGCGACAGTGCTGGTAGGCGGCCGGCCGGCCGGTGTTACTCTCTCAGTAATGGCGGCGGCCTCGGGAGACGATAGGGGGCCTCGGGAACCGACGCCACACGGGTTGACGGGGCGACATGGGCTGACGAGGTAGTCACATGGACGGGCGATCGGAGTGATCTGAGCCGTCGTTGTGTTTAGGGGGTTGCATCGAAGAAGAAGTGATATATAGATAACAACGTGGATTGAAATACAAAGCAAGCAATTGTTCGTTTGAACCAAATTTGTTTTTCTCTATCTCTGAGGGTAACAAACCTTTTCTAGATGTGTGTACCGGTGGATGGAGAGGCGGAATGCAGTAAAAAGAATTCCCATAGAAAACGAACTATAGCTATGTTCCTTCTAGAAGGTGGACGTCAGAATGATCGATAGTACTATAAGAGAAAGGGTAATTGGATTCTGGTTCTCTGCCCTGAACTCACGTATCACACGAGCTATGTTTGCGTGGATGTCAATTAGCGAGCAATATGCATGTGTAATAACTCGTCAACAGTGATCTTCCGCACGCTCATGGAAGCAGTACTGAGACTAGATATAGACCGGAACAGCGACACTCGTGCATCATGTGCTACCTGCAGCTATTGCGCGCGTGTGTGTGGAGGAGAATGGCTCCGGACAGTGAACGTACAAGATTCCAAAGCAAGACCGAACTGTCATCTGGACCAAGAGACGCCAACCAGGAGCCATGAATAACACACATTTTAGGGCATTTTTACTGTTACCCAGTCAACTTCGAGGACTACTGTAAAACAGGAGGAGTTTATATAGAGGGCATCTTTACCAGGGCAAATGTAATTGACTGTCAAACAGGAGACGTCTGTGTGCATCAACCGATATAGAGGCCGGGGGTGTTCCCTCATATTCGGCAAAAAAAAAATCTACGAGCGGAGTTTATATGCCTGGGACACTCTGATCTGAGAAGAATTTCCATAAAACTTGCAAGATTCCTTCTAGTCATAGGCTGCCAAAGTTAGAAGGAAATACTCTACTCCATATGAGCTAGCTCAGCAAAGGCCTTCTCTGACAATGGCATTTGGAAGAGCTCATGAAGATGTCCAACTGAGAGCTGCATATTTTTTTGCCAACATTCACTTGATTTGCTCTATATCAATTAATTTTCCTACTAACCAAAAGAAGGTGAACTCTCCGAAATGCATTGAAAGTGCACGAGGCATGATTCTTCTAGACATGAATGGTATATGTGGCCACGTGGGGTAATGAAGCGAGTCTCTAACTGACGTGATTATATGTACGTCAAGGATGCGGGTCAGGGTGGACGTAACGAGCGGTCTTTCTGGCCCGCTCGTGGCCCGCTCGGTCTTGGCCCGCTCAGTCCTGGCCCGCTAGCGAAAAGGGTCGGTCCGGGCTGCCATATTCGGCCCGAAAAAATCTCGGTCCGGTCCGGTCTTTAACCGGTCCGACCGAGCGGACCGAGAAAACGCGATCACCGCAGTCACCGTTCCTCGCCATCGCGGCCACCGGCAGCCCCTGGATGAACCACCATGTCCATGAGCTTCCCCTCTTCTTCCTTCCTCTCGTACCCTTGCGACGTAGCCTTTTGCTGCCGCTCGCCATCGCTGCCATGCGTGCACTGCCGCCGATCTCAAGTTCTCGACCATGTCGTCGACCCAACCGTGGCAGCAATTCCTGCCATGGCAACCCTTTTTGCAGTGCAGACGAAGTGCCATAGCAGCCGTTTCAGCCCAGTCGAATCGTGGGAGAAACACTCTCTCGTGATTTTCGAATCATGGGGGAAATACTCGGTCATGATTTTCACATCCAATAAATCAGGAAAGTATTGTTTTGGAAGGCCCAAGATTTAATACTAGGGCCCTCTTCCTATTATCACGCGCCATCAATCCCGTGCTGCCGTTTCAGTCGAACAGAAAATAGAAAGTAAGAGAGAAAAAGGATCTGATCCGAAAGTCACGGCGCCATTTGACGATCAACTCCACGTTCAATTTGATCCTCTAATCACGGCGAGGCCCTCACAGAGAAAATCACGGGCTCATGCAGGTGCTATATTGCTTGCATGCTGTAGAAAAACTGCCAAAGGAAGAAACATCACGGTACAGAGAAAATAATGGCTAACAGCCGCGCCACCCAGATCACTTTCCATAGCAGGTCGCCCTTCGACGCCCGCGCTATCGCATGTCGCCCACCTCGCCACAGTCGTGCGCACGTCGCCCACCTTGCCAGCGCACCCGTGCACGTCGTCGCTGGTAGTGGTTGGCCGGTCCGCTCGGTCCGGCCCGGGCTTCAGTGCCGCCGGTCCGGTCCTTGAAACCAGGACCGCGAGGCTGGTCGGTCCGGTCCGGTCCGGACCGCCGGCGGCCGGTCCAAACGGTGGCTCGGTCAGGGACCGGACCGGCCCGGACCGTGTCCACCCTGAGATGCGGGCTCCCCGGTTGTCCTATAAATACCCGGAGGACTAACAGACTTAGATGCACCAAGCAAGACTGTCCTCAAGCACAAGTCTTGAAACATCTGTCTATTACTGATCTGTTCCACAAATTGCCTTCTATCCTACTCCATATAACACCCTTCCCAGCTCATCCAAAGATGAATCTTGGTACTCTTGTTATCATGGTGACTTTGCTGGTGTATTTTGTCTTGAAGAATATAAGAGTGCTACTGTCCCAGCAGCAACGTGGGCGACGAGGCAGGCTGCCCCCGGGGCCTGTCACGCTGCCCATCATCGGTAACATGCACCAGCTGATTCTGAACAAGCCAGCAGTATTCCGGTGGATCCATGGCCTGCTCAAGGAGATGAAAACAGACATCATGTGCCTCCGTCTTGGGGCTACTCATGTCATTGTGGTGGCATGCCCACAGATAGTCTGTGAGGTACTGCGAACAAAAGATGAAGTTTTCGCCTCCCGTCCCACCACCTTCGCCTCAGGCTTATTCAGCTTCGGGTACAAGGGCTCCATCTTCTCACCACAAGGAGAGCAGTGGAAGAAGATGAGGCGTGTCCTCACCGTTGAGATCCTCGCCTCGTCCATGGAGGGAAAGCTCCACCACCTCCGGAAAGAGGAGTACGACCACCTTGTGAGGTACATTAATAAAACTCTTTCCAGTGACATGGCATGTCCAATCAACATTGTCAACATTCGTCATGTAACCCAACACTACGTTGGTAACATGATAAGAAGGCTTGTGTTCGATAAAAGATACTTCAGTGACCTACCAGCTTCATCCACTAGTGGGCCTGGACATGATGAGGTGGCACATGTTGCCGCTCTCTTCACAGTCCTCAACCATCTCTACAGCTTTTGCGTGTCCGACTACTTCCCAGCCCTCATAGGCCTCGACCTGGATGGCCATGAAAAGGTTTCCAAGGATGCCATGCAAACAATCATCCGGTTGCATGATCCTATTATAGAGGAGCGAATCCGCGAAAGGTCATCCACTCTTGAGAAATTTGGTGAAAAGAATGAGGCCAGAGACTTTCTGGACGTCCTGGTTCATCTTAAAGATGCAGAGGGACAACCAATGCTTTCCCTAGAAGAGATTAGAGCACAAACAGCGGTTAGTATGTCATCTTAACCTCAATAAAAAGTTCATTCATTGTTCTTCGATCCATATTATACATGCATTGACCTTTTCTGTTGTGTTATACTGATTACTTTATTTAATCTCAAATCTATGGATGTAGGAAATGATGTTTGCAGCAGTCGATAACCCATCTAATGCGGTTGAGTGGGCACTCGCTGAGATGATGAACATGCCAGAGATCATGCAAAAAGCAACAGAGGAACTCGATGCTGTCGTCGGTAAAGATAGACTGGTGCAGGAGTCTGACATTCCTTAGCTAAACTATCTCAAATCGTGCATCCGGGAGGCCTTCCGTTTACACCCATACCATGCTCTTAACGTACCCCATGTCGCCATGGCGGACACAACTATTGCTGGCTACACCATACCCAAGGATAGCCACATACTTTTAAGCCGGCTTGGACTTGGCCGCAATCCCAAGATCTGGACTGAACCACTGGAGTTTCAGCCTGAGAGGCATTTGAACACTGCGAATGTACTTCTCACTGATCCAGGCCTACGTTTCATTTCATTTAGCAGTGGGAGGAGGGGTTGTCCTGGGATTTCACTTGGTACCTCTATGACAATGATGTTGTTCGCAAGGATGTTGCACGGATTTACTTGGACAAAGCTTCCCGGCGTTAAGAGTATCAGTCTCCAAGAACGCAATGCGGGTCTTGCACTAGCTGAGCCCCTTGTTCTGCAAGCTACACCCCGATTGGCTGCACATCTCTACATATGATCCAATTAAATAGATTTAATACACATTTTCTCATTTATGTGTCAATAAAGTGTATCTGGAACTAGTGTATGTTACATGTTTCTGGCGCTACGTTCGGTTCTCTTGTAATGTTATGACATTGCATGTGTGCAGAAACAAAGAAGCAATCGATGGTTGCATCACTAATGTAATGTGTGTACATGTAATATGTGTACTTATCATTATGTAGAACAAAACCTCTGTATTTTCCTTTATGGTGTACCATGCAAATAATCCTTGGAATTGCACAAAAGTTTTATGTTTATGTTGTATACATGCCTGGCTGTACAATTGTGTGCCCAACTTTGACCCCGTCTTACCATTATGTCATTCATGCATTAATATGTTCTGTATTGCCAACTTGTTGTTCTATGAACTAAGTTTTTTTTAATTCTATTAACTAGGGTTTCTTTTGTTGTGAGAAATCTTTTCTTCTGAGATATAAAAGTTGTATCACGATGCATTTTTGTAGAAAGAAACTTATACACAATGATTAACGAGCCGGGCAGGTTTGCCATCACTGAAAAGGCGGAAAATAGGAAAATGCTCATCCTAATCAGGCTCAAGGCCCGGTTCATTTCCCTTTGAAACAACCAAAATTCTGAAGAACTAGACTGCGGCAGATTCTGCTTAATAATCAAGTGAAACACACTACTAGGAAAAACCTTATAGGCAGATGCTTACTAGTAGCGCGGGTTTATACCCCTAGATACTGGTACTTACTAGTAGCGCAGGTTTTTACCCCTCGCTACTACTGATTTGTTAGTAGTAGCGCGGGTTTTTACCCCTCGCTACTACTAAGCGGTCTCTACCGTGCCCCCCGGGACATGCCATAGTAGTAGCGAGGGGTATAAACCCGCGCTACTACTAAGTTGATAGTAGTAACGAGGGTTATAAACCCACGCTGCTACTAATTACATGATTTTTGAAGAGCCTTGAAATCCCCATCTCCTCCCCATTTCCTTCCTCTTCCCCGTCACTCTCCCCCCCTCTCTCTCTCCATAAGCTCTCACATGGACCTCGTACGCATGCGCGCCTCCTCCTCCATGGCGCCAAAAGAGGCCGCCGCCTCGTGCCGCCGGCGTCCCGGAGCTCGCCGGTCTTCCCTGCATCTCCATGACACCACGCCGGAGCACCTCACCATTGGTGACCAACCCCGCTGCTACCTCCATCTCCTTCTTCTCTCCCTCGTGTTTCTTTTTCTCTCCCCCCTCTGGTTTGACTCACCCCCTCATGTCCTTGCCCGTGCAGGTCATCGCCCTGGACGACCAGGAGCTCGCTGCCTTGGCTGCGAAGAGGAGCCCCACGCCGCCGCCTTGCTCGGCCATGGATCCGGGCCCTCTACAGCAGCCGGCGCTGGATCTGGTCTGCCGCTGCCCTTCTGCAACTCCGGCGACCCCTGTCTTCGCTGGATCGAACCATTGCTGCCATTGACAGCACGCACGTGATCGAGATTTTTTTTGTTTTTGAAATTAATAGTAGTGGCGCGGGTGGCACCCACGCTACTACTAACAGACGTAGTAGTAGCGCGGGCGCATCCGCGCTACTACTACAAGTTAGCTGTAGCGCCGTAGTAGTAGCGCGGGCACCCGCGCTACTACTAGCTATTTAACCCGTGCTACTAATAGGATTTTCCCTAGTAGTGACATGTTGTCCAAAAGAGATGGCTTGGTGCTTGAAAACAATGCAAGAATTCTTATTTTGGAAGTAATTTTCTAGTTTTCATATGTTTAATGAATTGTATTTTGCAAGATAGTGTATTGTCAGGCTAGTGGTTATTGTTGATAATGCTACGAGTAAGTTCTTGTTGTTTGGTTTGTACTGTCAGCTTTTCGTTTATTGCTGCAGGTTCTTCATTTCAATAATTTTGCTTCATTTCATCAGTGCAACAACAAAGACAGAAAGAAAAATTTATTGCTGAATTACACAGGCAAAGTTGCTATAGTAATTACACTTTTCGGCATAAACTGCAAATTAGTCTAAAGAACAGAATCGTCGTTATCCACAGGTGTTTATGGAATAGACTATCTACCTGTGGCATAGATCATATCATACATCGTACAAGTTGCATCCATGCAATGAATTCTATATCTAGTATTGCAAAGGAAAAAAGATCAGTTTTATGTAGACTATAATATGTGGGGATAGCGTTTCCAAGTTTATATTGTACCAATCTGCTCATTTTTCTTTTAGGTAGCATGATATTCATTGCTTTACTAACTAGGGAATTAAAAAAAGTGATTGTTCCAATTGTGTAGCCATGTTAACACCAAATACAAATAGTACATGTCTCCGGAGAATGGGATGGCTTAGACTGGGACTAGTAGCTACTCCCTCCGTTTCTAAATATAGGTCTTTCTAGAGATTTCGACAAGTGACTACATACGAAGTAAAATGAGTGAATCTACATTCTAAAATATGTCTATATACATCCGTATGTGGTAGTTCATTTGAAATCTCTAAAAAGACTTATATTTAGGAACGGAGGGAGTACATTATTTAAGAATAACTCCAACCGAGTTTTGAGCTAGCCAAGCTCGAGTTTTATTTGTTTTACAACTTCTCTTTATTACTTTTATCAACTTTAAAAATATGCAGATACGATGTTTATAAATCATATGCATATATGTATCACAAAATGTACTTTTGAAATATGTAATTTTGTTGATTTGAGAAATATGCTATTATAGAAGTTTGCTGGCTGATATAGTTGATGGTGGATTTATTAATTCCTGTTTATAGCCTGCAGGCGTGGAGAATGGCTAGTCATGCACTTTTGCTAGATTTAATTTCCACAATACTCTTTCGGTTCCGATAAAGAAAGTACTCGTGTTTGATACTGACACGGTCTCCTATGTTAAATTACATATCATCATTGCTATCCTGGAGTAGTTTTACATAAAAGGTGCCTTTATTAACTCATAATATGGCATCTAGGAGATACGCAAAAATGAATACACACCAGGTCTCTACATGGTTAAGATGTACGTCAGAGTGATCGACGTCTTCGGGTCTATATCGATGACCTCCTGGTCATTGCTTTTACATGTTCCCTGGTTTAAACAAGTTTGATCCGCTGCGGCAACGAGCTTTGTTCATCACGTGTGGCCGGTGGATGCATGACGAAGAAGACTTTGGTACCCTGAATGGTTGGATGTAAATCTCGATTTTATAGAGTGTTCTTGTAAGGGTTTCTGCTACTTAATATAGGTGGCCTTTTCGGAAAAAGATGCACACGGTCAACACCCGGTTCTAGTAGGCTTATTTATTTTTTCATACTTAATTATTGGTTGTATCGGTGATGTTGCTTTACCAAGAAAGCCGAACGAAACCCTAGTTTCTAAAAAATACCTATTCCTTTTAACACCAAAATAGAATATAATACTGTACATGTCTCCAGGGTGACAGGGCAATTCCGAGACTGGGACTCACAACCAACCTTAGCTTGTCTTCTAGCTGTGACATTTGATTATCACAATCACTCACACTAGCCGGTCCTCCCTGACACGGTGTGTACGAGAAGAGAAGTGAGGAGTCAAGGCAGCCACAGGCTGCACGATCGCACGGGCGAAACGCGCGGGGTTGAATTGTCATCGGGAGCACGTACCTACCTACGTACTATACGCCGGAGGTGGTCACGTCTGCAGCAGCTGGCACGTGTGACACCAGTACGTGACGTACATCTGAAAAAAACGAGCAAGTTAATCATGTACCGTGTTAATAAGTGGCTCTGCGTTCGTTGATGAGAACGTCCACAAGATTAGTCTCACAAGGCGGTTTGGTGTCCGTCGTACGTAACTTGTCCATCATTGGTTGTGTAGGCAATAGTGATGTAGATTGGACTGGAGAGAAGGCTTGCGGACCTTAACGTGCGATCTCGAACACGACAGTGAAGAGACAGCTGACGGTGATGACAGTACGAGCCTGTGCACATTCGAACGGTCGACAAATGGAATTTCTCTTGGCTGTCCTGGATGCATCTGCACTTGCCAATTTCGAATCGTTAATATAAAGTTTTTTTTCTAAGACACCTATTTGCTCGCCAGTGCATTTTGAATGTAGAGCCGTGGAGTTGTTGATCTCTCTTAGAGCATCTCCACCCACCCCCTAGGACACTTTTTTAGGCTCGGGCGGCGCCTTATCCAGGCGAAACCCAGCGCGTTGGTGGCCTCTTCGGGGCGCCTGCAGAAGTTTCGGCGAATCGTGTCTCCCCGCATGTCCTTTTTCTTGGCCCATTTAATCATTTTGCTCACAAACTTTTGGTCGGGGTGGGGTGTGGCTGGGAAGATGCCCTTCACATGCATTTCTATTTCGTCCGGATGAAGCATTTGGCTTCTAGGACACCAACTTTTTTTGTTCGGTGGGGTTCTTGGGGGCTCCAACGACCGGAGATGCTCTTATGTTTTCTAATTAGAGTCCCCTCCGTAGGCGCTCCGGCGGCGGAAGGGTGGGGGAGGGGGACCCCGGATCTGGACGTACGATGTGGAAATAAGGTGTGGGCTTGCGTCTCAGGCGGTGCCGCGTTCGGGGAGCAGTCTTCGACGCATATGGAAATAATGTCCTCCCAATCCTTGCTCCGCCTCAACGATGGCGCTCAAGGCTTCAGCGCTGAACGACCAGTGGATGTTGGTCATGTTGTTGCTGTGGGAGATAACGGCGGTAGCAGTACGATTGGCCGTATTGTCCTCGAGCTTCATCCGCGTCGTGGCAGTGGCTTACGCAGCATCACTTGGAAGCTTCGAGAGTTTGTGCAAGCTTTGGGTGGTTGGCCTTTTTGTTTTCGTCCTATGGAGCAGCGACGGTGTGCCATCTTCTGGTGCTTCTATGTTGGCTTGGTAAGCCTCGAGGCTCTCAACTCTTGGACTTCGAATCTGGCGACTATGACTTCATCTCCGAAATGTTTGACAGTGTGCGTTAGACTACAACGCTCACCCGAATCTAGCAGTGGGGAGGCTACCGGAGCGGCTGCGGCGGTGCACCATCGGCCCATCTAGGAGATTGGAGGACTGAGGCACCCTAGGGACTTAATTGTAATATCTATCTTTTTTTACGGGTGTCTCACTGTTTGATCTGTGGCTAATAGATCTGAGGGTCTTTTCGATTTTTCTTCATAAATAAATCGTACTATGTAACCTTATCTTTTATAAACATAATGTTCTCTAATAGTTTCTAGCATATACTAATTTCCCAAAATTTATGATCTTTTATGTTTGTCTCTTTTGTTTGCACCGAATTTGCTGTATGGCGTGTCAGGGTACCAAGAGGTAGCCGGGGAATTGATAGTCAGGTTGGAAAATCACTTGCTTGGCTGATCACACCACTTTGATGAAGATCAAGGACGATGATCAACTGTGTAAATAATTTCATGATGTTTTTATATGCGTGAGATACCATGCAAGTAAGTCGAGTGTGCCTGGCACTACAAAGAACACCAGAGGTAATACAAATTACAACAGACCCATGGACCACCTAGCAGTTGCATGGTTTCTCACGCATAAAAAAACATCATGAAATTATTTGCACTGAGACAGGGGCCTAGAGGCGGCAATGAGCTTTGCTCACTGAGCGCTAGCAGTGGATGCAAGAGGAGTAAGACTTCGGTACCCTCAAAGATTTGAATGGTTTTTTTCAAATTCTGAAAGGGTGTTTTTATAAGGGTATGTGCTACTTAACTTTTTGGCCTTTTCGCAAAGAAAGAAGATGCACAGAGCCAACACCCGGTTCCAACGGACCTATTTATTTTCACTAGGACAATGCCCATGCGTTGCAACAGAATATAAATATTCTAGTTCGTTAGGTTGTGACTTAACTGCCCATATGAATGTGATTGTGTAAAGAAATGTTTATTAAATCGTGACCGTGATTTACCTAGGCCTTATATTTTAATGAGAAGTTTGACAAGTAAATTAAAATGGAATTGGTTCAGGAAATAAGTAAATTAAGATGATTGATTATCATATGAGGATGGTTGAACGAAGGGGTAGTGAGAAGGAAAGTAAAACATGATACCTTACATTCTTTTTAACTAGTGCATATAGCGATAGAGATTACTTGTTTTTTTATTTGCGGAAAACTTCTGATTTATTCATCTTCAATCACGGCAGTACGATGAACACCAGAAATAACTAAGCTTTTTACATAGAGATTGCTTGGTTAAACTTGGATTCGTGGTTGTATCGGTGATGTTTCTTTATCATGGAAAGCTGGATGAAATCCTAGTTTCTGAAAATTATCAATCCCTTTCAAAACCAATAAAAAATACTTCATCAAATTTAAACTACAACCACGACCTTTATTTTGGACCGGAGGGAGTAGTACATGTCTCCACTGGACAGGGCAATTCTGAGACTGGGACTCACAACCAACCTTAATTAGCTTGTCTTCTTGCTGTGGCCTGTGATTATCACAGTCACGAACACTGGCCTGTCCTCCATGTCTATGTACGCATCATCATGCGCTGCAGACAAACAGCATGTGCGTACGAGAAGAGAAGAGAAGAGAAGAGTCAAGGCAACGAAACCCGCACGATCCCACACGCGTTGTCATCGGGACCATGTACGTACGTCTGAAAAACAAGCAAGTTAATCATGTATCAGGTCATGTGGCTGAGAACGCCCACAAGATTAGTCTCAAGGCGATTCTCTGTCCGTCGTATGTAACCTGTCCATCATCAGTTGTGTGTAGGCATAGTGCTGCAGACAGCGTGTGGGTTCGGAGAAGGGCCTCAGGACCTTAACTTAGTATGATCTGGACTGCTGCTCTGGCTCCAGAGCACGACAGTCAAGAGACAGACGACGGCGACGGCAGTACGAGAATGCAGTGCACATTTGAACGGTCGCCAAATGGAATTTCTCTTGGCTGTCCCGGATGCATCTGCCCTTGCCAATTCCAAATCTTCAAGAAGAAGTATTTTTTTCAGGCCACCTATTAGCTCGCCTGCGCACTTTCTAATGTGGAGACCGGGAGTGTTGGTCTCTCTTCTTTGTCTACATAAACTTAAAAAATAAATCATACTACGCAGCCTTATCTTTTAGCTAGGATCATAATGTTTTCTAATAGTTTCTAGCTTATATCTATTTTCCAAAATTGATGATCTTCTTTTATGCATGTCTCTTTTTCTGTTCTGCATCAGAAGGGCCATAGGTTGTGCAATTCCTGTCGGGTTACCGAAGAGGTAGTAGGGGAATTGATAGTCAGGGTTAGAAAATCATCTGCTTGGCCGATCACATCACTTTGATGAAGATCAAGGACGATGATCAATCTTCCAAATCATTTCACGACATCTCACTTTGATTAATTTTAACTTCTCATTTATTGTGCAAGGTAGAGTAGTTAGACTTAATTGGACAAAGTACTAGTCTCCTAAACTAAATGTGCCAATTAAGGCTTTTTCTAGATGAAAGAAAGCTAGGCATTAGCCTTGCTATCATTTTTATCTACATTAAATTTCCAAGTAAACAAGTGTGTGGGTGATCTTTCCATACCAGTTGTAAGTGAACCCTGGCGTCTTCAAATTTCAGGAATAAACTTTTGTCCCTTATGGATGTTTCTTGCTCGTGCATGATTAACAGTTCAACTGGGAAGATTAGATAAGCGGATCCTACACCCTTCATTTCCAGAGTTGAATCTTCATATTCCCAAGAATGTTCTTGGATTATCCCTATAAGTTGTCTACAAATGAGTATTTTGCATGATATGCAAATCTCACTTGGGTACGTATTTCATCACCAGATTAGGATCTATAAGAAATGGCGATCACTTGTACTATGTATAATGCCGCAAGGCCTAATACGCATTATTGAAGATCTATTTAAGGAGGAGAGGAGGCACTGGAAATGGATTTCCAGTCCCAACCACTGAGGCTCGTGAATTCTACCATTGCATAGTAGGCACTCTATCAAAGGCCTCCATAGTTATCGCCATCGCCATTAGCACATCCATTTAGATCAAGCCTTAGTACTCCATCAATTGGATTGGACTAGTACATAAGCGGACATTAGAAGTGATTGGCGGAGACGACTTCTAACACTAAAAATACTAGTCGTGTATCATCCCAAATTTCCAAATTAGGATGTTAATAGAAGCATATCACTTGCATATCATTCTTTCATGTATATTTGGATGTTGAAATGTTCAAAATTGTTTCCAACGGAGAGAAGAGTGAAGATAACATGATTTCTTAAAACCAATGATGGAAAACCTAGGATAGTGCCTGGGGATTCTGGATCTTGATGTGATGAACAAGATCTTACTATGAAAGTGGTATGGATATTGGAGAACTTTGAAGGCATATGGTAGGAAGTAATTTCAAATAAATACCTGAGTGAGAAGGTGCTATATGAAGTGACAACTGACGTGCGAGGATCACATTCCTTCAGGGTCTGGCTCATATCAATGAAATATTCCAAAAACGCATTCAAAGGATTGTTGGTGCTGGGGTAAACACATTTTTCTAGGATGGTGATTAGCATGGAGGTAGACATGGCTGGACATTTTCTTAGGCTCTACAATATAGCCTTCACTAAGAACATCCCCTTTAGTTCATAATGAAATTTTGGGTGAGGCTTCTTCTCAATGGAATTTGTTGACATTGGTGTGGGTAACTTTACCTTGCCTAGTGATAAGGATAGGGTGAGGTCGAAGCTAATCAGAATTGTGATTTTTTTCTGGCTTTGGGATTTTTTCCTTCATTTTTCCTTGGTTTTATCCTTTCTGTTAGTTCTTAGGCATACCTCCTTCTAATCTTGCAAATGAAAGGAAAAAAGGGTACATGAATTATGCCATAACGTATAAAAACATGGATATAATTGAGCAATCTATAGCAACAAATAGTGAAGCAAAATGCACGTATCAATTATCAGTCACGCAAGTGAAGTCATTTAAATTATGATTACAAGTAGTTAGTGACATTAAGATCTTTTATGCCATGGCTTAATTCAAATGCATCACTCATAACCCTGCCATGTTTTCTTTTTGTCACCATTTCCATGAACCCGCATATTTGCAAATGTTTGCTGTAAGTTTGCTTGATTTTGCACCTCACTTGAGAAAAATTGCTCACGAATATCACTCTTTCTGGTGGTTATAGACTATGGTGAATCATCAAATCAACGTAGGACCTTCCAAGGCAAAATCCATATGTTCCAAATAGTGTTATTCCTACAAAATTAATGTAAACTTTTACTTTCCTGATGACCTCCTTAAGATAGATCGAGTTTTATTCTTAGGGAGCATGGGTTGTTTTATTTTATTCAACTCAAGTTGCACACATTATTAATTTCAGTAAACCATGCCACAGAAACGATTGGCGGAGTGAAAGACATCAATTCAAAGAACCTATCATTGACCAAAAAGCGGTACAAGAGCGCTAAAGGGAAAATGTCGCGACAAAGCACACGCCTACTTCTAGTACAAAACTACTCTAGCTAAAGTAGCAACACAAATTAAAACTTGAAGTGTGTCTCAAAAATCAAAAGCTAGAATGAAGTTTATCTCTCTCTTTGACAGTAAAAAAGCCTAGAGTGGGAATACTGGGGAGCATGCCTTAGCGACATTCTACCCCATTTTCCAAAGCCCAATTTTATTTCGGTGCCAAATTATTGAGGCAAACGTCTGAATGGTATATATTACAAAGAATCCTTGAATGGGATAACTAGACATGCCTGATAAGATAGAGTGACTATTAGACTTGAACCGTCTGTGCGCCCTCCATGATGCGCTGGTAATCTTAGCATCAAACGTGGTTGCGTGACTCATGTGAGTCAACCCTAGACCTATGGTATAGTTACATGTTAATACTACAGATAGATCTTTACCAATTGTCGATTAGTATTTCTGTTAGATCTATTATAAATTATATACTAGTTAAATCGCGAACATGTTTTGGGCTAGGATGATGTGGCAAGAGAAGCAATATGAGGAGAAGTAACACTTGGTCAATTGGCATACATACTTTGGGGGACTAGGGATTCTGACTCTCAGTGTGATGAACAATAGCTTACTATGCAAGTGGTCATGGAAATAGGAGAATTCTGAAGGCTTGTGCCAGCAAATGATATAAAAGAAATACTTGAGTGTTTGAGGTCACGGCTGATGTAGGAGGATCACATTTCTTGCAGGGCATGGCTCATTTTAGTGAAATATTCCAAAAACATGTATTCGAAGGATTGTTTTTTTAGAAAAGGAGGACCTCCGGCCTCTGCATCCGGACGATGCATGCAGCCACTTTATTAATTATTCACACAAGAGGGACTGCCGGCGATGCACATTCAGTGGGAGGAGACATTCCCGTTGACGACGAGGTGCCCACGGTGACTTCGTAAATTTCAGGATAATATGCCAGCTCAGTCTTTCGGAGGTGCGAATAAGGGTAGGGTGTGCGTGTTTGCGTTTATAAGAATGAGTGTATGCGCGTGTATATGAGCGCTTGTGTCTGTACTGTGTTAAAAACAATCGTCTGCTTGGGTCGTGTAGGAAGAATGTCACAAACGCAACGGACGTGTGATTGTCTTTTTTCCTGTTATTATTCTCTTCGGAACATCTATTTTGCGTGCTATGCGCTCGTGATCGAGCAAGGCGCACCCCCCTTCCCGCGCGCGCCCCTTTTGCGCCATCCGATGCTGGGTGGGATGTGCCCTGTTATTACCATTATGTTTTCTTTTTACTTTTTAGTTTTTACATTTTTTTTCAAATATTTTGCTATTTTTGTAAAATTCCAAACTTCAGAAGGTTTTGCATTTAAAAAATAGTTCTAAAACCCACAAAATATTCGTGGAATAAAAAATGCTTACGATTTTAAGAAAAATGTTCATATACTGAAAAATGTTTGTGAATTTGAGCAAAATATTGGCAAATTCAAAAAATGTTCCCAAAAACGAAAAGGATTGTGAATTAGATTTTTTTATTAATTCAAAAAATGTCATACATATAAAAATGTTCACGAATTAAAAAAGTACGTCAATTAAAAAATGCTCCTGATAAAAAAATTCATGAGTTTCAAAACATGGCAACAATTTTAATAAATTTGGAAGAGGATAGCCTGGTGCACGACATGATCTGTCCTCAAGTGACAGAGCATTACCTATATTGTTAAAGAGGATAGCTAAAATTTATCCTAAACCCTAACTTTAGTTAAAATGTGAGCACAAAAATAAAAAAGAACAAAATTTTCAATAATTATAAACGTTTTTCAATATTGAACATATTTAAATATGTGGATAGAATATATAGCATTTCTATTTCAAAGGTAAATATAAAATAAAATCAAATTTCAATTCAAGACGATCTTTAGTTATATTGTGAGCACAACTATAAAAAACAATATCATATTTTAAATTTCATATTGTTTAAAAACCAAGAACATTTTTTAAATTAATAGTTATAACTCTGCTTAAAGAAAACAAACATTAGTCATAAATCCAAAAAATATAAATACAAAAAATCAACTTTTTTCAGAAATTTATAAGCATTTTTTAAAATTGAACATATTTAAAATGTGCTTAGTATATAAAGCATTTCTATTCAAAAGATAAATATAAAAGTAAATCCGATTTATTACGAAGATGAATTTAATTAGATTGTGAGCATAAATATAAAAACGATATCTTGTTTGAAATTTCAGAATTAAAAAAACAAGAGTGTTTTCTACAGTAGTAGTTATAATTTTGCAGTTTAGAAAAAACAAGCATAGCTCATAAATTGAAAAATAAAGACAAAAAAAACATGGGGTAGGCCCAACTGGCTGAGTACTACGGCGTCATCGGGCGCGTGTTGGCCTGGCCCAACAGCAGGCCCTCGCCCGCACACTCGGATGCCTCAGTCGGCAAAACGGCAGGCCGGTCCATTTTTTCTTTTATTGATTTTATTTTTATTTTTCCTTTTTATGGATTTCCTATTACTTTCCGTTCTTTCATTTTTCTTTTATTTTATTCCCTTTATTTCATGTCCTTTTTATTTTCTTCCGTTTCTTTCCTTTGATTTTTTGTTTCACTTAAAAAAATTCAACCATTCTGAAAGACCGAAGTTTCATTCAAACATAAATTTAAATAATTGAAATTTCATTCAATATAAACGCTAAAATTTAAACATTAGGATATTTTACATATTTCAGCAAACTAAACATAAAAAAAAATCCTAAACTACTCCTCGTCGCTCACTCGCCGTGAGGTCACTGCGGCGTCATCGTCGCCGCCCCCTGCCGCTCCATCGTCATCGTCGTTGCTGTTGCCGAGGTTGTCAATCGACCCCGTCGTCCTCCTCCTCCACTGTCGGTGCTACCTCTGCGGCCTCCCTCACAGCCGCGCCGCCGCCTGCGATGTCCGGAGAGCGACGAGGTAACCCGACGTGTCTTCAGGGTCATCGTCCTCTTGGAGGACGAGTTGTTCCGGCGGGAGGATCACCTTCGGCAGGGCATGCGGGGCGGGCGGCGCGGGTGCCGTTGGTGCGGCCGGTCGCCGCCTGCCGAAAATGCATCGGGCACTTCCGCACCGCTGCGCTCCACTGGACATGAGGGATGTGTCGGCTGCCGCCCTCCGAAACTGGTCGCTGACGACGTCGTAGCTCTTGCCGTCCCAAAACTACTGATGGCCGATAATGCTGCACCGGCCGCCCGGGTGGGTGCGGTGCTCCTTCGCCGTGGCAGTTGTGGGGGAGGTGGCACCCTGGCCGCACGAGGAGGCCAAACCGGTCCTCCGTTTCTATCTTACCGAGGCTTGACGACCAGGAGCTCTGGTTGTCTCCACCCCCTCCGCCACCGGAGCTACTGCCGCCGTCGTAGTACGCATCATCGAGAGAGGGGGTTGGAGAGCGTCGGGGTGTGGGTGCGGGGTGAGGGCGATGGGGGCTTGGAGAGCGTCGAGTGTGGACGGCGGGGTGAGGACGACGGGGCCTTTTATAGCCCACCGGGCGACAATGCAGGTAGGCGGCCGGCTAGCCGGTGTTACTCCCTCAGTAATGGCGGCGGCCTCGGGAGACGATAGGGGGCCTCGGGAACCGACGCCACGCGGGCTGCTCATCGCCGCGTAGAACCAAGTTCGTGTTAAGCTCCTGCCGCTGCCGCCGCGTCAAATTCAACGGATCTGCGGCGGCTGCGTCACCCGTCGAGCAGCGGCCGCCGCTTCGCCCGTCGAGCAGCCGCCGCCGCCGCGTACACGTACACGTTGCGATCTAAGACAAGGAGTCACGTTTGATCTCCATAGGTAAAAACCGAAAATCATCATCGATCCCCTAATCTGAATACGTGAGTGAGATGCAGTATAAATACTACAGTTCTATTTTTAAGTTATTTATTTATGCCCAGCGTACACTAATTTCAGTACTCTGTTAGTAGAGTGCACTTCAGTTTCCCTGAGAAAACTGAAAACTGCTACATTCAGATTGTGCTTGGCACGGCTGTACCTGCAAATTTTGGTTCCTTGCATGGCTGTACCTAAAGACCACTAGCAAACTTGGGGCACTTCAGAATTCAGAGGACCAGATAGAGGATGGGATGCGATGCAATTGCGGCATATCAACCGACATGGCGGCGACAGTGGCTCAACGGTAACGCAGCGGCTGCAGCTCGACGGTGACGACGCGGAGGCGGCAACGTTGGGCGTAACGTGGCGGTGATGACGGCGGCGGCAGCTTGACGGCGACGAAACTGCTGCAGCTCAATTTTTGGCGCGAGAAGATTCAGAGTATAGAGAAACAAGCAAGTTCGTTGGACCCTCCTGTTCGTTTGTTGGTGAGCAGCAGAAGTCCGTTGGATGGGATGGAAAGTGAATGAATGGTTGATTTTGGCCCGTACGGCAGTTCTGCCGTGCGTGAAGGCACTGCAGACGAGCCCCGCCCGTAAACATAGCATGCGCACAACCACACTGAAATCCTATCCTATCCGTCCACAAGCGTGCTCTACTCCGCTGACTATAGTGAACAAAACAGCGGTTCAGAAGTCTAACACTATGTTAAACCGATGATTTGGTTAACTAAACGAGCCATATTATTTCAATATAAAGTTTACATGTATGCCACGTGCAGTAAGCAATATTGGACAAGTGAGAGAAGAGAGATACCTTCCATTGTGTCGGCTGGCACGTGGCATATTCATGATAACTTGAGGACTGAACCCCGTTCGTACAGAGCCAACAAAAGAAATTCCTAAGAAGAAACCCAACGAAACATGATAGTGGGTGGCGAATCCATCGCATAGAACATTATAAAGGCTGGCATTACACCAAGTCAGGCAATCATGCACTATTCTTTCTTTCTACACACGCACACACATGTATCATCGGTTGGTAAGGAAACATGATAGTGGGTGGTGAATCCATCATCATATTGACGACAGTGCATAATCCAATGACTAGCTAGCAGCAAGGATGTGCTTCCGCCTGCAAGAGGATGTTGCCGGGCGCACGGAGAGTAGCGTCCTCTGCTGCTCGGCGCAACAGCAGCCACGTCACCCCGAGCGGCGTCCGCGCTCCTTGGCAGGATAAAGGCATGGAGCGGAGCGGTGGTAGCAGCGGAAGAGACAGGTTGAAGCCGGAGAAGCGGATGCTGCTGCGGTTGAAGGTGAGCAGACCACAAGCTTTGAAGTTTGACCTTGGAAGAAAACAAATGGAATGGCTGCCAAATTTGGCTGTTTCTAATGCTTGCATACGAGTAAATGAAGGATTGCTGCCAACTCGAGTTGCAGTGGTGAAGAAGAAGAGGAATTTGCATCATCACCAAGAAAGACAAGAAAGAGAGCACAAGGAAAGGGCGGAGGCTGCTGCAGGCGTCCCTGTGGTGAAGCCCCTTGGTGGTGTGGGCCGGCGGAGGTGCTGCGGTTAGGATTCGGAGCCGTCCTGCATCTGGGCGCTCGCGCCGCCATGGCCGGTGGGCTTGGTCTTGGATCTGGCCGCTGTCCTGCCTTGTCGAACAGAGGGAAGGGCCGTCCATGGCGATGGTCTCCTTCCATTGTGATGGCCTGGCTGCAGAAAATCCAGAAGAAAAAGAAGAGGGGAGGAGGATGGAGGGCGTACCTCTGGCGTCTAGGTGCTGCAGCCCGTCGCCGGCGTCGAGGGCCACCACATCCCATCCATCCATGGGTGGGTGTGGGGCTAGGGTTCTGCCCCCATCCGTCCATCCATCCATGGGTCGGGTCGGACCTTCATGGCCGACCTCGAGGACATCCATGGGTGTAGGACATCGCGCCGGTGCCGCTTTGGATTGTTAGACTATGTATAGCTTCTGTACCTATGTACGTATATGGTACATATTGTAACACAACCATTATATATAATGAGATAAGCCACCCTAGAGGGGTGTGCTGGTTCCCCAAAACTTATTGTCTTACATGGTATCACGCTAGGTTACGATCGCTTCCGCTTCTAAACCCTAATACCCGCACCGCCGCCGCAGCCGCCGCCGCCTTCACCGCCGCCTCCGCGCCACCGATCGCGCCGCCGCCATGTCGAGCGCCGCCACCACCGGTTCCACTGCTGCGGGCTTCCTCCCGGCCTCTCTTGCGGCTCTGCTCAACCTCCCGCTCGATGCCGTCTCTGTTCCGGCTCCGATCGGGACAAGGAGCATCGGCTCCGTCTTCTCCACGCCGCCGGCGCCCTCGCTTGGGCGTGACCTCGTGGTCCACACCGCGGCGCCGCCGTCCGCTGCGGACTCCGCAGGCGTCGTCCCGCCGCTCCTGCCGCAAGCGGATCACACTGCCCCGCTGGCGGGGTTGGCGGCGTCCGCCCCGGCCGCGGGCCTTGCGGCGTCCGCACCGGCCACGAGCTTTGCGGCGCCCGCCCTGGCTGCGGTCCCGCCTCCTCCCGCATCGGCTTCGGTGCCTCCGGCTGCCTCCATGGTGTTTGCACCCCAGGCAGCCTCCTCGATGGGATTGTCTTCGCCGCCGCCGTTTCACTTCGGTCATCTCATCACCATCAAGCTCTCCGCCGACAACTACATCTTCTGGCGTGCGCAGGTTCTCCCGCTCTTGGGGAGTCACTACCTGCTAGGCTACGTCGACGGATCGCTTCCCTGCCCACCCGCGCTGGTAGACAGCGTGCACGGTCCGGTCTACAATCCGGCCCATCGCGTCTGGACGGGGCAGGACCAGGCGAACCTCTCCTCCATCCAGGGGTCGCTCTCGCTGGCAGTTGCCGGCCTTGTTGTCTTCGCGAAGACGTCTCATGAGGCCTGGACCATCCTTGAGCGCACCTTTGCAGCGCAGTCCCAGGCTCGTGTCTCTGCACTCCGTCGTCAGCTTGGAGAGTGTCAGAAGCTTGACTCCACTGCCACTGAGTTCTACAACAAGGTCAAGGGCCTCGCCGACACATTGGCCTCCATTGGACAGCCCCTCACCGACTCCGAGTTCAACTCGTTTATTGTCAATGGTCTTGATGAGGAGTATGATGCCTTAGTCGAGATCATCAACGAGCGGGGCAACTCGACACCCATGCTGGCACACGAGGTTTTCTCTCGGCTCCTTCTCACTGAGCAACGGGTCGAGACTCGCCGCACCAGGGGCACTGGCTCCCTCTCGGCCAACGCCGCCACCAAGGGTGGCCGCTCTTCTTCATCACCCCGGTCTCCCTTGGGGCTGCCACCGTCGCCGCCTCGGCCCCCCCACCTACTGCGACCTTACCGGGGGCTGGCGGTCCACGTGTGTGTCAGCTTTGTGGCCGCGATGGGCACTGGGCCTCCAAGTGTCATAAGCGCTTCCAGCGAAGCTTCCTTGGTCTTGGCAATGACGGCAAAGATACACGCAACAATGCCCGTCAGGTCGCCATGGCTGATCGTCCCGCGCCGCAGAAGCAACAGGGACACACTCAGTCCTACTCCATCGATCCACACTGGTACATGGACTCTGGGGCGACAGAGCATCTAACCAGCGAGATGGGGAAGCTTCACACTCGTGAACCCTATCATGGCTCCGACAAGATCCACACCGCCAATGGAGCAGGTATGCACATCTCTCATATTGGTCAAGCATCTCTTCTCACTAGACATGCCAATAGGAGTCTTCAGCTTCGCAATGTTCTTCGAGTTCCATCTGTGACCCGTAATCTTCTTTCAGTTCCTAAACTCACACGTGATAATAATGTGCTTTGTGAATTTCACCCTTTTGATCTTTTTATTAAGGATCGGGGCACGAGGGACATTCTTCTTAGTGGGCGGTTGTGCCAGGGCCTCTACCGTCTGGAGCATCCTGGTGTCGCTCGTGTTTTCAGTGGAGTTCGGGTCTCTCCGTCACAGTGGCATGCTCGTCTTGGTCACCCGGCCACACCTATTGTCCGTCATATTTTGCGTCGTCATGAGCTTCCTAGTTTGTCTACTCATAAAGATGTAGCAGTGTGTGATGCCTGTCAGCAGGGAAGAGTCATCAACTTCCTTTTTCGGAGTCCAGTCGTGAGGTGAAACATCCTTTAGAACTTGTGTTTTCAGATGTATGGGGTCCTGCTCAGACTTCTGTCAGTGGTCATAATTACTATATCAGTTTCGTTGATGCTTATAGTCGCTTTACCTGGCTTTACCTTATTAAACGCAAATCTGATGTGTTTGATATTTTTGTTCAGTTTCAAAAACATGTTGAACGTCTTCTCAAGCACAAAATTGTTCATGTCCAGTCAGACTGGGGGGGGCGAGTATCGCAACCTCAACTCTTTCTTTCAGTCGCTTGGGATAGCTCATCGTTTAGCATGTCCACATACACATCAGCAGAATGGTTCAGTCGAACGTAAGCATCGTCATATTGTTGAAGCTGGTCTTACTCTTTTGGCCCATGCATCTGTTCCGTTTCGGTTTTGGAGTGATGCTTTCACCACTGCATGCTTTCTCATCAACCGTACTCCTACTCGTGTTTTAAACATGAAGACTCCCATTGAGGTTCTCCTTAATGAACAACATGATTATACCTTTCTCAAGGTATTTGGGTGTGCTTGCTGGCCGCATCTTCGTCCATATAACAAGCGCAAGCTTGAGTTTCGTTCTAAGAAGTGTGTTTTTCTTGGCTATAGCTCTCTTCATAAAGGTTACAAATGTCTTCATGTTCCCACTAATCGTGTCTATATATCTCGGGACGTCGTGTTTGATGAGCATGTTTTTCCCTTTGCCAACCTTCCTGTGTCCACTGTCGAACCACCATCCCTGCATTCATCCTCTGTTGCTTCTGACCAATTTGATGATGTTGCATACTCTCCTTTGCTGTTACCTAACCATGGTGCAGGAACCGGACGTGGAGCTCGTTTGGAGCTGTTGGAGGATTCACCATCATCATCGTCGTCTTCTGGTGGGCACGTCGATCGCCCTATGTTGCATGGCATCGATTCGCGTGCCCATGCATGGTCACCCGACGAGCCCGTCGCGCCGAGCATCTCCACTGCTCGGTCCGTTTCGCCAGCGGCCGCCGAGTCGCCCGCGGCTCGGCCCGTCACGCCGTCTTCGCCTGCGGCTCGGCCCGTCACGCCGTCTTCGCCCGCGGCTCGGGTCCTCACGTCGCCTTCATCAGCGAATCGGCCCGCGACACCGGCCGCGCCACGGCCCACTATGCCGAGCTCGCCATCGGCCCGGTCTGTGATGCCGGAGTCGCCAGCTGCTTCGTCTGCTCTGCCGGTTTCGCCGGTGGGTCGGCCTTCTTCGCCAACCGAGTCCGAGGCTACCGTGACTGGCTCCTCGTCACCGGCTGACTCGTCAACGTCGCCGTCCTCCAGCCCGTTGCAGGCTGCTCCGTCGACCTCGGTGGTTCCTGTGTCCCGACCACATACACGCAGTCGCAGTGGCATTTTCAAACCTAAGGAACGTAAGGATGGTATGGTTGCTTGGTTGGCTGCTTGTTTGGCTGCTGCTGTTGCGGATCCATCTTCTGAGCCTCGCTCATATCAGGCTGCCCTGCGCATTCCACATTGGCGAGAGGCTATGGAGCAGGAGTTTCATGCTCTTCTTCGTAACAAGACATGGACTCTCGTTCCTCCACCACCACGGGTAAATGTTATTGACTCAAAATGGGTATTCAAAGTGAAGAAGCATTCGGATGGATCTATTGAGCGTTACAAAGCGCGACTTGTTGCTCGCGGTTTTCGGCAGCGTCATGGTCTTGACTATGAGGACACCTTCAGTCCTGTCGTCAAGCCTACCACTATTCGGCTTCTTCTCTCCATTGCTGTTTCTCGTGGTTGGTCACTTCGTCAACTTGATGTGCAGAATGCTTTTCTACATGGATTTTTGGAGGAAGAGGTTTATATGAAATAGCCGCCTGGTTTCTCTGATCCTGATCGTCCTGACTATATCTGTCGTCTTTCCAAAGCACTATATGGTTTGAAGCAAGCTCCTCGTGCCTGGCATGCCCGCCTTGCCTCTGCCCTTCGTGCTCATGGGTTTGTGCCGTCTACTGCTGACACTTCGTTATTTCTTCTACAGAAGCCAGAAGTCACTATGTATCTTTTGGTATATGTCGATGATATTATCCTTGTCAGCTCTTCTCAGTATGCTGCTGATGCTCTTGTCTGCTCTCTTGGTGCTGATTTTGCGGTCAAAGATCTTGGGAAGCTTCACTACTTTCTTGGAGTTGAGGTCACTTCTCGTGCTACTGGTCTTGTCCTTACGCAGAAGAAGTACTCCTTGGAGTTGTTACAGAGAGCTGGCATGCTGAAGTGCAAACCGACCACCACACCCATGTCGTCTACCGACAAGATAACAGCTGTTGATGGTGAGCTTTTGTCTCCTGCGGATGCCACAGAGTACAGGAGCATTGTTGGTGGACTTCAATACTTGACGATCACGAGACCAGATATCTCTTATGCTGTTAACAGGGTTTGTCAGTATCTTCAGGCTCCCAGAGATACTCATTGGGCTGCTGTTAAACGCATTCTTCGTTATGTTCAGTTCACCCTGACATTTGGTATGCATATTCGGCCGACTTCCTCTCGGGTCCTTTCGGCCTTCTCTGATGCAGATTGGGCTGGTAGCCCAGATGACAGGCGATCCACGGGGGGTTATGCAGTATTCTTTGGCTCTAATTTGATCGCCTGGAGTGCTCGGAAATAGGCTACTGTGTCACGTAGCAGTACTGAAGCTGAGTACAAGGCTATGGCTAATGCTACTGCAGAGATTATTTGGGTGCAGTCTTTGCTTCAGGAGTTGGGTTTGTCTCAACCACAGCCTCCTATTCTTTGGTGTGATAACATCGGTGCTACATACCTTTCTGCAAATCCAGTATTTCATGCCCGAATGAAACACATTGAAGTTGACTATCACTTTGTACGGGAACGTGTATCACAGAAGCAACTCCAGATCAAGTTTATCTCATCTAAGGATCAACTTGCAGACATCTTCACTAAGCCTTTACCGCTGCCACAGTTTGAGGCTTGTAGGCGCAATCTTACCCTTCTCAGTTCTTTAGAAAGTGGCTAAGATTGAGGGAGGGTGTTAGACTATGTATAGCTTCTGTACCTATGTACGTATATGGTACATATTGTAACACAACCATTATATATAATGAGATAAGCCACCCCTAGAGGGGTGTGTTGGTTCCCCAAACTTATTGTCTTACATGGATCTGCGCGTCGCTCGATCTGGAGCCGTCCCTCCCCTCCCCTCCCCTCCCATCCCATCCCATCCCCTCTCCTCCCCTCCCTTGGGAGAGGAGAGGAGAGGAGAGGAGAGGAGAGGAGAGGAGAGAAGGTGAGGGTGGAGCGGCGGCGCTGGAGGGAGAGGAGGCCGCCGGAGTTGGGGTTGGGGCGGCGGCGGGGCAGAGGGGGAGAGCGGTGGTGGTTGGGGAATCAATCGTGGGAGGAGGAGTGCGTTTGGTTTGAAAAAGAGGAGCAGCCGTCGTGCTAAGGCCGCATAGGACCAGCGCACCAGAAAAGCAACCGTCGCCGATGAAGACAAGCATAGATCAAAGACACATAGAACGAAGACCGGATGGATCCACCGAAAGACAAAACGCCGATCTACACGCCCTCCGACGACGCTTGAAGCATCATCGTGTTGATTAGAAATGTATGATTTCCCCAAGTACCATGATTTTCGTGTTCTTGTATGACCGGTCACCAGAGACGGGCCGAGAGAGGATGATAAATCAGAAGCGGACGCGTCCGCGGACCAATGGGAGGCCTCTATACCGCGCCCTCCTCTTCCACTGCCGCTGCTGCCTACGATGTCCGGAGAGCGACAAGGTACCCCGACGTGTCTTCAAGGTCATCGTCCTCTTGGCGGACGAGCTGCTCCGGCGGGAGGATCAGCTTCGACAGGGCATGCGGGGCAGGCGGCCCTGGTGCCGTTGGTGCATCAGGCACTTCCACGCCGCGCGCTACGCTCCGCTGGACATGAGGGCGGTGTTGGCCGCCGCCCTTCGTAACTGGCCAACGACGTCCTCGTAGCTCTTGTCGTCCCGAAACTACTGATGGCCGATAATGTTGCACCGACCGCCCGGGTGGGTGCGGTGCTCCTCCGTCGTGGCGCCGGGGACCAACATCGGGTAGCCGTCCTTGTCGATCCTGCAGTTGTGGGGGAGGTGGCACCATGGCGGCACGAGGAGGCCAAACCGATAGAGCTCCTCCGTCTCTGTCTTGCGGTGGCTCGACGATCAAGAGATGCGGTTGTCTCCGTCGCCTCCCCCACTGAAGCTGCTGCTGCCGTCGTAGAACGCATCATCGGGAGAGGGGCTTGGAGAGCGTTGGGTGTGGACGGCGGGGTGAGGACGACAGGGCCTTTTAGAGCCCACCGGGCGACAGTGCAGGTAGGCGGACGGGCGGCCGGTGTTACTCCGTAGTAATGGCGACGACAGGGGGCCTCGGGAACCGACGCCACGCGGGCTGACGAGGTAGGTACGTGGACGGGCGGCCGGAGTGATTTGAGCCAAACCGGTTGTGGGGGAGGTGGCACCCTGGCGGCACGAGGAGGCCAAACCGGTCCTCCGTCTCTGTCTTGCCGAGCCTCGACGACCAGGAGCTGCGGTTGTCTCCGTCCCCTCCGCCACCGGAGCTGCCGCCGCCGTCGTAGAACGCGTCATCGGGAGAGGGGCTTGGAGAGCGTCGGGGTGTGGGTGGCGGGGTGAGGACGATGGGGGCTTGGAGAGCGTTGGGTGTGGACGGCGGGGTGAGGACGACGGGGCCTTTTATAGCCCACCGGGCGACAGTGCTGGTAGGCGGCCGGCCGGCCGGTGTTACTCTCTCAGTAATGGCGGCGGCCTCGGGAGACGATAGGGGGCCTCGGGAACCGACGCCACGCGGGTTGACGGGGCGACATGGGCTGACGAGGTAGTCACATGGACGGGCGATCGGAGTGATCTGAGCCGTCGTTGTGTTTAGGGGGTTGCATCGAAGAAGAAGTGATATATAGATAACAACGTGGATTGAAATACAAAGCAAGCAATTGTTCGTTTGAACCAAATTTGTTTTTCTCTATCTCTGAGGGTAACAAACCTTTTCTAGATGTGTGTACCGGTGGATGGAGAGGCGGAATGCAGTAAAAAGAATTCCCATAGAAAACGAACTATAGCTATGTTCCTTCTAGAAGGTGGACGTCAGAATGATCGACAGTACTATAAGAGAAAGGGTAATTGGATTCTGGTTCTCTGCCCTTAACTCACGTATCACACGAGCTATGTTTGCGTGGATGTCAATTAGCGAGCAATATGCATGTGTAATAACTCGTCAACAGTGATCTTCCGCACGCTCATGGAAGCAGTACTGAGACTAGATATAGACCGGAACAGCGACACTCGTGCATCATGTGCTACCTGCAGCTATTGCGCGCGTGTGTGTGGAGGAGAATGGCTCCGGACAGTGAACGTACAAGATTCCAAAGCAAGACCGAACTGTCATCTGGACCAAGAGACGCCAACCAGGAGCCATGAATAACACACATTTTAGGGCATTTTTACTGTTACCCAGTCAACTTCGAGGACTACTGTAAAACAGGAGGAGTTTATATAGAGGGCATCTTTACCAGGGCAAATGTAATTGACAGTCAAACAGGAGACGTCTGTGTGCATCAACCGATATAGAGGCCGGGGGTGTTCCCTCATATTCGGCAAAAAAAAAAATCTACGAGCGGAGTTTATATGCCTGGGACACTCTGATCTGAGAAGAATTTCCATAAAACTTGCAAGATTCCTTCTAGTCATAGGCTGCCAAAGTTAGAAGGAAATACTCTACTCCATATGAGCTAGCTCAGCAAAGGCCTTCTCTGACAATGGCATTTGGAAGAGCTCATGAAGATGTCCAACTGAGAGCTGCATATTTTTTTGCCAACATTCACTTGATTTGCTCTATATCAATTAATTTTCCTACTAACCAAAAGAAGGTGAACTCTCCGAAATGCATTGAAAGTGCACGAGGCATGATTCTTCTAGACATGAATGGTATATGTGGCCACGTGGGGTAATGAAACGAGTCTCTAACTGACGTGATTATATGTACGTCAAGGATGCGGGCTCCCCGGTTGTCCTATAAATACCCGGAGGACTAACAGACTTAGATGCACCAAGCAAGACTGTCCTCAAGCACAAGTCTTGAAACATCTGTCTATTACCGATCTGTTCCACAAATTGCCTTCTATCCTACTCCATATAACACCCTTCCCAGCTCATCCAAAGATGACTCTTGGTACTCTTGTTATCATGGTGACTTTGCTGGTGTGTTTTGTCTTGAAGAATATAAGAGTGCTACTGTCCCAGCAGCAACATGGGCGACGAGGCAGGCTGCCCCCGGGGCCTGTCACGCTGCCCATCATCGGTAACATGCACCAGCTGATTCTGAACAAGCCAGCGGTATTCCGGTGGATCCATGGCCTGCTCAAGGAGATGAAAACAGACATCATGTGCCTCCGTCTTGGGGCTACTCATGTCATTGTGGTGGCATGCCCACAGATAGCCTGTGAGGTACTGCGAACAAAAGATGAAGTTTTCGCCTCCCGTCCCACCACCTTCGCCTCAGGCTTATTCAGCTTCGGGTACAAGGGCTCCATCTTCTCACCACAAGGAGAGCAGTGGAAGAAGATGAGGCGTGTCCTCACCGTTCAGATCCTCGCCTCGTCCATGGAGGGAAAGCTCCACCACCTCCGGAAAGAGGAGTACGACCACCTTGTGAGGTACATTAATAAAACTCTTTCCAGTGACATGGCATGTCCAATCAACATTGTCAACATTCGTCATGTAACCCAACACTACGTTGGTAACATGATAAGAAGGCTTGTGTTCGGTAAAAGATACTTCAGTGACCTACCAGCTTCATCCACTAGTGGGGCTGGACATGATGAGGTGGCACATGTTGCCGCTCTCTTCACAGTCCTCAACCATCTCTACAGCTTTTGCGTGTCCGACTACTTCCCAGCCCTCATAGGCCTCGACCTGGATGGCCATGAAAAGGTTTCCAAGGATGCCATGCAAACAATCAACCGGTTGCATGATCCTATTATAGAGGAGCGAATCCGCGAAAGGTCATCCACTCTTGAGAAATTTGGTGAAAAGAAAGAGGCCAGAGACTTTCTGGACGTCCTGGTTCATCTTAAAGATGCAGAGGGACAACCAATGCTTTCCCTAGAAGAGATTAGAGCACAAACAGCGGTTAGTATGTCATCTTAACCTCAATAAAAAGTTCATTCATTGTTCTTCGATCCATATTATACATGCATTGACCTTTTCTGTTGTGTTATACTGATTACTTTATTTAATCTCAAATCTATGGATGTAGGAAATGATGTTTGCAGCAGTCGATAACCCATCTAATGCGGTTGAGTGGGCACTCGCTGAGATGATGAACATGCCAGAGATCATGCAAAAAGCAACAGAGGAACTCGATGCTGTCGTCGGTAAAGATAGACTGGTGCAGGAGTCTGACATTCCTCAGCTAAACTATCTCAAATCGTGCATCCGGGAGGCCTTCCGTTTACACCCATACCATGCTCTTAACGTACCCCATGTCGCCATGGCGGACACAACTATTGCTGGCTACACCATACCCAAGGATAGCCACATACTTTTAAGCCGGCTTGGACTTGGCCGCAATCCCAAGATCTGGACTGAACCACTGGAGTTTCAGCCTGAGAGGCATTTGAACACTGCGAATGTACTTCTCACTGATCCAGGCCTACGTTTCATTTCATTTAGCAGTGGGAGGAGGGGTTGTCCTGGGATTTCACTTGGTACCTCTATGACAATGATGTTGTTCGCAAGGATGTTGCACGGATTTACTTGGACAAAGCTTCCCGGCGTTAAGAGTATCAGTCTCCAAGAACGCAATGCGGGTCTTGCACTAGCTGAGCCCCTTGTTCTGCAAGCTACACCCCGATTGGCTGCACATCTCTACATATGATCCAATTAAATAGATTTAATACACATTTTCTCATTTATGTGTCAATAAAGTGTATCTGGAACTAGTGTATGTTACATGTTTCTGGCGCTACGTTCGGTTCTCTTGTAATGTTATGACATTGCATGTGTGCAGAAACAAAGAAGCAATCGATGGTTGCATCACTAATGTAATGTGTGTACATGTAATATGTGTACTTATCATTATGTAGAACAAAACCTCTGTATTTTCCTTTATGGTGTACCATGCAAATAATCCTTGGAATTGCACAAAAGTTTTATGTTTATGTTGTATACATGCCTGGCTGTACAATTGTGTGCCCAACTTTGACCCCGTCTTACCATTATGTCATTCATGCATTAATATGTTCTGTATTGCCAACTTGTTGTTCTATGAACTAAGTTTTTTTAATTCTATTAACTAGGGTTTCTTTTGTTGTGAGAAATCTTTTCTTCTGAGATATAAAAGTTGTATCACGATGCATTTTTGTAGAAAGAAACTTATACACAATGATTAACGAGCCGGGCAGGTTCGCCATCACTGAAAAGGCGAAAAATAGGAAAATGCTCATCCTAATCAGGCTCAAGGCCCGGTTCATTTCCCTTTGAAACAACCAAAATTCTGAAGAACTAGACTGCGGCAGATTCTGCTTAATAATCAAGTGAAACACACTACTAGGAAAAACCTTATAGGCAGATGCTTACTAGTAGCGCGGGTTTATACCCCTAGATACTGGTACTTACTAGTAGCGCAGGTTTTTACCCCTCGCTACTACTGATTTGTTAGTAGTAGCGCGGGTTTTTACCCCTCGCTACTACTAAGCGGTCTCTACCGTGCCCCCCGGGACATGCCATAGTAGTAGCGAGGGGTATAAACCCGCGCTACTACTAAGTTGATAGTAGTAACGAGGGTTATAAACCCACGCTGCTACTAATTACATGATTTTTGAAGAGCCTTGAAATCCCCATCTCCTCCCATTTCCTTCCTCTTCCCCGTCACTCTCCCCCCCCTCTCTCTCTCCATAAGCTCTCACATGGACCTCATACGCATGCGCGCCTCCTCCTCCATGGCGCCAAAAGAGGCCGCCGCCTCGTGCCGCCGGCGTCCCGGAGCTCGCCGGTCTTCCCTGCATCATCTCCATGACACCACGCCGGAGCACCTCACCATTGGTGACCAACCCCGCTGCTACCTCCATCTCCTTCTTCTCTCCCTCGTGTTTCTTTTTCTCTCCCCCCTCTGGTTTGACTCACCCCCTCATGTCCTTGCCCGTGCAGGTCGTCGCCCTGGACGACCAGGAGCTCGCTGCCTTGGCTGCGAAGAGGAGCCCCACGCCGCCACCTTGCTCGGCCATGGATCCGGGCCCTCTACAGCAGCCGGCGCTGGATCTGGTCTGCCGCTGCCCTTCTGCAACTCCGGCGACCCCTGTCTTCGCTGGATCGAACCATTGCTGCCATTGACAGCACGCACGTGATCGAGATTTTTTTTGTTTTTGAAATTAATAGTAGTGGCGCGGGTGGCACCCACGCTACTACTAACAGACGTAGTAGTAGCACGGGCGCATCCGCGCTACTACTACAAGTTAGCTGTAGCGCCGTAGTAGTAGCGCGGGCACCCGCGCTACTACTAGCTATTTAACCCGTGCTACTAATAGGATTTTCCCTAGTAGTGACATGTTGTCCAAAAGAGATGGCTTGGTGCTTGAAAACAATGCAAGAATTCTTATTTTGGAAGTAATTTTCTAGTTTTCATATGTTTAATGAATTGTATTTTGCAAGATAGTGTATTGTCAGGCTAGTGGTTATTGTTGATAATGCTACGAGTAAGTTCTTGTTGTTTGGTTTGTACTGTCAGCTTTTCGTTTATTGCTGCAGGTTCTTCATTTCAATAATTTTGCTTCATTTCATCAGTGCAACAACAAAGACAGAAAGAAAAATTTATTGCTGAATTACACAGGCAAAGTTGCTATAGTAATTACACTTTTCGGCATAAACTGCAAATTAGTCTAAAGAACAGAATCGTCGTTATCCACAGGTGTTTATGGAATAGACTATCTACCTGTGGCATAGATCATATCATACATCGTACAAGTTGCATCCATGCAATGAATTCTATATCTAGTATTGCAAAAGGAAAAAAAGATCAGTTTTATGTAGACTATAATAGGTGGGGATAGCGTTTCCAAGTTTATATTGTACCAATCTGCTCATTTTTCTTTTAGGTAGCATGATATTCATTGCTTTACTAACTAGGGAATTAAAAAAAGTGATTGTTCCAATTGTGTAGCCATGTTAACACCAAATACAAATAGTACATGTCTCCGGAGAATGGGATGGCTTAGACTGGGACTAGTAGCTACTCCCTCCGTTTCTAAATATAGGTCTTTCTAGAGATTTCGACAAGTGACTACATACGAAGTAAAATGAGTGAATCTACATTCTAAAATATGTCTATATACATCCGTATGTGGTAGTTCATTTGAAATCTCTAAAAAGACTTATATTTAGGAACGGAGGGAGTACATTATTTAAGAATAACTCCAACCGAGTTTTGAGCTAGCCAAGCTCGAGTTTTATTTGTTTTACAACTTCTCTTTATTACTTTTATCAACTTTAAAAATATGCAGATACGATGTTTATAAATCATATGCATATATGTATCACAAAATGTACTTTTGAAATATGTAATTTTGTTGATTTGAGAAATATGCTATTATAGAAGTTTGCTGGCTGATATAGTTGATGGTGGATTTATTAATTCCTGTTTATAGCCTGCAGGCGTGGAGAATGGCTAGTCATGCACTTTTGCTAGATTTAATTTCCACAATACTCTTTCGGTTCCGATAAAGAAAGTACTCGTGTTTGATACTGACACGGTCTCCTATGTTAAATTACATATCATCATTGCTATCCTGGAGTAGTTTTACATAAAAGGTGCCTTTATTAACTCATAATATGGCATCTAGGAGATACGCAAAAATGAATACACACCAGGTCTCTACATGGTTAAGATGTACGTCAGAGTGATCGACGTCTTCGGGTCTATATCGATGACCTCCTGGTCATTGCTTTTACATGTTCCCTGGTTTAAACAAGTTTGATCCGCTGCGGCAACGAGCTTTGTTCATCACGTGTGGCCGGTGGATGCATGACGAAGAAGACTTTGGTACCCTGAATGGTTGGATGTAAATCTCAATTTTATAGAGTGTTCTTGTAAGGGTTTCTGCTACTTAATATAGGTGGCCTTTTCGGAAAAAGATGCACACGGTCAACACCCGGTTCTAGTAGGCTTATTTATTTTTTCATACTTAATTATTGGTTGTATCGGTGATGTTGCTTTACCAAGAAAGCCGAACGAAACCCTAGTTTCTAAAAATACCTATTCCTTTTAACACCAAAATAGAATATAATACTGTACATGTCTCCAGGGTGACAGGGCAATTCCGAGACTGGGACTCACAACCAACCTTAGCTTGTCTTCTAGCTGTGACATTTGATTATCACAATCACTCACACTAGCCGGTCCTCCCTGACACGGTGTGTACGAGAAGAGAAGTGAGGAGTCAAGGCAGCCACAGGCTGCACGATCGCACGGGCGAAACGCGCGGGGTTGAATTGTCATCGGGAGCACGTACCTACCTACGTACTATACGTCGGAGGTGGTCACGTCTGCAGCAGCTGGCACGTGTGACACCAGTACGTGACGTACATCTGAAAAAAACGAGCAAGTTAATCATGTACCGTGTTAATACGTGGCTCTGCGTTCGTTGATGAGAACGTCCACAAGATTAGTCTCACAAGGCGATTTGGTGTCCGTCGTACGTAACTTGTCCATCATTGGTTGTGTAGGCAATAGTGATGTAGATTGGACTGGAGAGAAGGCTTGCGGACCTTAACGTGCGATCTCGAACACGACAGTGAAGAGACAGCTGACGGTGATGACAGTACGAGCCTGTGCACATTCGAACGGTCGACAAATGGAATTTCTCTTGGCTGTCCTGGATGCATCTGCACTTGCCAATTTCGAATCGTTAATATAAAGTTTTTTTTCTAAGACACCTATTTGCTCGCCAGTGCATTTTGAATGTAGAGCCGTGGAGTTGTTGATCTCTCTTAGAGCATCTCCACCCACCCCCTAGGACACTTTTTTAGGCTCGGGCGGCGCCTTATCCAGGCGAAACCCAGCGCGTTGGTGGCCTCTTCGGGGCGCCTGCAGAAGTTTCGGCGAATCGTGTCTCCCCGCATGTCCTTTTTCTTGGCCCATTTAATCATTTTGCTCACAAACTTTTGGTCGGGGTGGGGTGTGGCTGGGAAGATGCCCTTCACATGCATTTCTATTTCGTCCGGATGAAGCATTTGGCTTCTAGGACACCAACTTTTTTTGTTCGGTGGGGTTCTTGGGGGCTCCAACGACCGGAGATGCTCTTATGTTTTCTAATTAGAGTCCCCTCCGTAGGCGCTCCGGCGGCGGAAGGGTGGGGGAGGGGGACCCCGGATCTGGACGTACGATGTGGAAATAAGGTGTGGGCTTGCGTCTCAGGCGGTGCCGCGTTCGGGGGAGCAGTCTTCGACGCATATGGAAATAATGTCCTCCCAATCCTTGCTCCGCCTCAACGATGGCGCTCAAGGCTTCAGCGCTGAACGACCAGTGGATGTTGGTCATGTTGTTGCTGTGGGAGATAACGGCGGTAGCAGTACGATTGGCCGTATTGTCCTCGAGCTTCATCCGCGTCGTGGCAGTGGCTTACGCAGCATCACTTGGAAGCTTCGAGAGTTTGTGCAAGCTTTGGGTGGTTGGCCTTTTTGTTTTCGTCCTATGGAGCAGCGACGGTGTGCCATCTTCTGGTGCTTCTATGTTGGCTTGGTAAGCCTCGAGGCTCTCAACTCTTGGACTTCGAATCTGGCGACTATGACTTCATCTCCGAAATGTTTGACAGTGTGCGTTAGACTACAACGCTCACCCGAATCTAGCAGTGGGGAGGCTACCGGAGCGGCTGCGGCGGCGCACCATCGGCCCATCTAGGAGATTGGAGGACTGAGGCACCCTAGGGACTTAATTGTAATATCTATCTTTTTTTTACGGGTGTCTCACTGTTTGATCTGTGGCTAATAGATCTGAGGGTCTTTTCGATTTTTCTTCAAAAATAAATCGTACTATGTAACCTTATCTTTTATAAACATAATTTCTCTAATAGTTTCTAGCATATACTAATTTCCCAAAATTTATGATCTTTTATGTTTGTCTCTTTTGTTTGCACCGAATTTGCTGTATGGCGTGTCAGGGTACCAAGAGGTAGCCGGGGAATTGATAGTCAGGTTGGAAAATCACTTGCTTGGCTGATCACACCACTTTGATGAAGATCAAGGACGATGATCAACTGTGTAAATAATTTCATGATGTTTTTATATGCGTGAGATACCATGCAAGTAAGTCGAGTGTGCCTGGCACTACAAAGAACACCAGAGGTAATACAAATTACAACAGACCCATGGACCACCTAGCAGTTGCATGGTTTCTCACGCATAAAAAAACATCATGAAATTATTTGCACTGAGACAGGGGCCTAGAGGCGGCAATGAGCTTTGCTCACTGAGCGCTAGCAGTGGATGCAAGAGGAGTAAGACTTCGGTACCCTCAAAGATTTGAATGGTTTTTTTCAAATTCTGAAAGGGTGTTTTTATAAGGGTATGTGCTACTTAACTTTTTGGCCTTTTCGCAAAGAAAGAAGATGCACAGAGCCAACACCCGGTTCCAACGGACCTATTTATTTTCACTAGGACAATGCCCATGCGTTGCAACAGAATATAAATATTCTAGTTCGTTAGGTTGTGATTTAACTCCCCATATGAATGTGATTGTGTAAAGAAATGTTTATTAAATCGTGACCGTGATTTACCTAGGCCTTATATTTTAACGAGAAGTTTGACAAGTAAATTAAAATGGAATTGGTTCAGAAAATAAGTAAATTAAGATGATTGATTATCATATGAGGATGGTTGAACGAAGGGGCAGTGAGAAGGAAAGTAAAACATGATACCTTACATTCTTTTTAACTAGTGTATATAGCGATAGAGATTACTTGTTTTTTTATTTGCGGAAAACTTCCGATTTATTCATCTTCAATCACGGCAGTACGATGAACACCAGAAATAACTAAGCTTTTTACATAGAGATTGCTTGGTTAAACTTGGATTCGTGGTTGTATCGGTGATGTTTCTTTATCATGGAAAGCTGGATGAAATCCTAGTTTCTGAAAATTATCAATCCCTTTCAAAACCAATAAAAAATACTTCATCAAATTTAAACTACAACCACGACCTTTATTTTGGACCGGAGGGAGTAGTACATGTCTCCACTGGACAGGGCAATTCTGAGACTGGAACTCACAACCAACCTTAATTAGCTTGTCTTCTTGCTGTGGCCTGTGATTATCACAGTCACGAACACTGGCCTGTCCTCCATGTCTATGTACGCATCATCATGCGCTGCAGACAAACAGCATGTGCGTACGAGAAGAGAAGAGAAGAGAAGAGTCAAGGCAACGAAACCCGCACGATCCCACACGCGTTGTCATCGGGACCATGTACGTACGTCTGAAAAACAAGCAAGTTAATCATGTATCAGGTCAGTGGCTGAGAACGCCCACAAGATTAGTCTCAAGGCGATTCTCTGTCCGTCGTATGTAACCTGTCCATCATCAGTTGTGTGTAGGCATAGTGCTGCAGACAGCGTGTGGGTTCGGAGAAGGGCCTCAGGACCTTAACTTAGTATGATCTGGACTGCTGCTCTGGCTCCAGAGCACGACAGTCAAGAGACAGACGACGGCGACGGCAGTACGAGAATGCAGTGCACATTTGAACCGGTCGCCAAATGGAATTTCTCTTGGCTGTCCCGGATGCATCTGCCCTTGCCAATTCCAAATCTTCAAGAAGAAGTATTTTTTTCAGGCCACCTATTAGCTCGCCTGCGCACTTTCTAATGTGGAGACGGGAGTTGTTGGTCTCTCTTCTTTTGTCTACATAAACTTAAAAATAAATCATACTACGCAGCCTTATCTTTTAGCTAGGATCATAATGTTTTCAATAGTTTTCTAGCTTATATCTATTTTCCAAAATTGATGATCTTCTTTTATGCATGTCTCTTTTTCTGTTCTGCATCAGAAGGCCATAGGTTGTGCAATTC